>NC_090871.1:30687429-30689929 GCF_036669935.1 Montipora foliosa | reverse complement strand
CTCTTACCATTTACCACACTGTAAGTAAGCCAATGAAGAGTAAAATCGTATGGCATTACCCAAAGTATAATCCATTAATTCCTACTCTGTTATCAGCTCATATACCATAATGACCTAAAAATAGAAATTGAATGCATCAGTCGTTTTGTAAAAACTGAGAAAACATCCTGTCCTTCTGTAATTAAAATAGTTAAGAATTTAATTATTATTTAATACAACAATATTATTATAACAATATTATTATACCATTCGTGCTTATTGGATATGAAACTGGTTATAGCCAACTTGGCTCTAGGTGTGTCACTCATTATTGTTACATGCAGTAATCACTAGTTGGAGTTAATAGACAGGTGTGAAGGGAATTTGGGTGAGAACCTAATATCCATTGTTAAAAACTATAAAGCACATCTACTGCACACAAGCCAGCCAAATTAACTTTTAGATTTGAATGATATTCATTGTTCCCTGATAAGACCACCGGTATTAACTCAGTATTAATTCAGGCCTTAATCTTTAATCTTTAGAAGAATCATTATAAAAGATTACAGAAACCCCAAAGCCAGAGGCTTATATGGCGAGGGACAGGTTGTCTGGGGTATACACACCTGTATTATTATCGATGATCCTATTCATGACAAAGTGAAATACAATAACAGCTGCTATACAATTGCAAATTTACTTAGTCAATTACCAAGAGAGAGAGAACAATGCTATTCCAAAATTTGTGGCCTTCTACTCGAAGTGAGAATGAGTATCTGCGAGAATAGATGTACACGTTGTCTTTTTGCCTAGTAGGGTACTTGTGAAAATCAGATTTAGCGATAAAAACTACTTCAGTAAAACGTCCATGGTCAATACTCTTGCATAATAGAACAAGATGTGATTACCTTAAGCAAATGACTTGCTTTGTTTCTTTTTCTTCCAGAAAATATTCTTGACAAATTAAAAGATTCTTTAAGCATTGAGGAACAGCTCTCACCAAAGAGTTGTGTAAACCTAATCGGTCGCATAAGGTAACCAACAACTGCCACTTCTTTTGATTCATCTTCTCATGATAACCTGTACATGGTCAAGGCATGACTGCAAATGTATGTGAATTGTGGATGGGAAGTACACTAAAACTGAACCAGCCTCCAGTTGGCTGGATAATTCAGGTGATGATGATACTATACCTTTCATTTAATTTTTGACATGGTGATATGACTGTATCTTTAATTAAAGATATTCCAACAATGACAACTTTCAAGGAAGGTAATACATGTACTTATTTGTCTTGTTTTGTTACTTTTACAGCCATGAAGATGTTAAAGAGGGAGTGCACTTTCAATAATGAAGTGAAGCCAATAAAAGAAAAGGCCTCATCAAAGATAACCAAAACATAGCAATGTTCCTTCCGAAGACTACAAACTTTAGAGCGAATTACTGTAATTTCGAACTGAAATGCCTAGAGGTTTTGAATTATTGTCATTATTTTTATTCCATTTTTTTTTGTATTGTTTTTTTATGGAACTTCTTGATTGTGATCGTATGTCTTACTTTCTAGGAATCAAGAAGAATATACATGTACCTTAAAATCAAACCAAAAATTTGAAAATGAAAGCAAATTCAAGAAAGGGTTGTTAGCATAACAATTATCAATTTTGTTGGTTTATTACTTTCTGGATTTGTTTCCAAATTTCATAGAAGTGTAGGTACTGCAAATTACACACCCAGAAAACCATATTTCACGATAACCCATATGGTTATGTAACATCCAGCCACTTCATGTACACCATGATAGGGCCCCTTTTCCCTTCATTTCTTTTGTAAATTTCTCCTATTGAATGGAAAGGATGATTGTGAAGTCAAGATTTGGACAATTCTTTTTGAGTTAACGATGGTTTCCTGTAAAGCACCTAAACTTTTCAAGTCTGCATTCTGAATGTTGTAATGCCCTCTGTGCCTTGAAAACAATAGGGAGGCTATGCAAGAATTTAAAGGATGGCTATGAGATTATCTAAAATAATTAAATTATTTCTCCTTTTTGTAGTAATTTCACGATTACTCCTTCAGTCAGTACGCCTGAAAAGTGTTTATCAATATTGCAGGAATAAAACTGATCTGCATTGTCAGGTTTACGCATCCTCTACACAACCTCAAATTTGGGGAGGGTACAAAACGAAGACCCCTTCAAAATCGTCTTCAAATCGCTTGAAAATAGATTTAACATGATTCTAGCCTGAAGCAGAAGGGGGGAACGATAACATTTGCGGTTTTCGATGAATTTGGCCAGGGTCTCCATTTTGTACAAATAGCTTCCAACTGTTCTCACAGACTTATTAATAAAGGATAGCATTAAATGACACATATTCATAGCGTCCTGAATTCTTTTCACTAAGGGGGCGTGGACTTCACTTGGTTCCTGCTTGACTTTAACTGGACGTTTCCAATGCGTTATGTGGAGAACGGAGGTCGACCGGTAGTCGCATATTGTTAAAGAGAGAGCAGGACAAATTAAGGG
>NC_090871.1:30679929-30682429 GCF_036669935.1 Montipora foliosa | reverse complement strand
TGTCGTGCACGGAAAAACATTTAAGTTGGACACTAAATAATGCGTCAGATACAGCTCGCATTTCTTCTGTAAACATGTGTAATGTTGTTGCCACTAATGGCACCATATAGCAGAGGACATTACGTAATATTTTACTTCTAAATGAAAAACTAAAGTTCATATTCACTAGTAGAGTCAAAATATCCTCAACAGGCTAGGAGATAAACCATCCATACATTCAAACTGTTATCTAATATTTTTCTTACTAAATAGGTATTTATTTTGTAATTCCTAAAGAGTATAGCAGGACGTTGCTGTTTCTTTCTTTTTTTTTTTGAGTTTGTGAAATGGTCCGTGTCCCCCTTTTGGAATAATAATCAAAGTCATGATCAACCAGCTGGATCTTGACGAAACGATGCCTGAAGTGATCACGACTTTGAATGTTTTCCCAAATCTATTTTATCCCGCGCTAGAAAATTTTTTGTACCATAATGCGGGGGCGAGGCTGAATCCCATCCGAATTTTCTTCTGGGCAGGGAGGAACTATGGACTGCTACAAGAAGCTGGAGTGACCAGCCGAACCAGTAACTTTACACAATGTAGTACAGAACAATATTTGAGCTATTTTCAAGCAATTTCAAGCAATTTCACGGCGATTTTGAGGGGGGTCTTCGTTTTGTACTTTTGGTTTGACCCTGACCAAATTCGTTGAAAAAAGCAAATATTATCGTTCTTGCTGCTTTCAAAGGATTTCAAGACGATTTTGAAGGGGGTCTTCATTTTTGGGTCTTCGTTTTGTACCCACCCCTCAAATTTGGTCTATTCATGTCATTGAAAATACAAGGACCACCAAGATATATACCAAATTGCAAATTGGACATGCTGGGCGTCCGGAGTTTTTGTTTACGTCCAATTAAGCCCTTTGTTGTCCGTATATGTCCTAAAACATATTAATTGATCATCATAATTTTTTGATCAAGCAGGTTGAAGTTTTAAAGCCATTTTTTTGTAAAATTATGAGATGATTCCTGTCGTAAAAATATCTGGAATGTGGTACTTTGAAAAATTTTCCCTCATAGTTGTAATGTCGTTAATCAGTCGTGTGCATGTTTAGAAAACATGTGAGCCAGTAAAATCACTGGAACACAAGCATGGTGTTGTGTTTACTCCCAGTTGGCTCGACACCACATCTAGCGACAAGGATTTAGCACTCTTCACAGTTAAACCACTTTGGTTATGCATTACTAGCCCCCCAAACGATTGTCGTGGAGATCTGACGGCGTTTTCTCAGAATATTCAAGTTAAAGCAGCAGTTAGCAGCGTGTTTACAAACCTCATGGCGGTTTCATTACCAAATTTTCCAGTCTTTGACGTTCATGCAGACGGCAACGCAGGTCCCTGATGGCAAAAATGGCTTGGCAGACTAGAGTGCCTGCACACTGGAATCAATATCACAGCTCCCAAACGAAAGCGAGTGCTTTAACTTCATTATGCTGGTCAAGCAGTCAATGAAACATTTGACACTTTGCCCGACACTGGGGGCGACGATTATGACACCGCGGTTGCCAAACTTAACGAGTAGATCTCACCACAGATGAACATAGCATATGAAGTCTTCTTTATATATATAAACTTTTAAACTTTTTTTACTTCAGAAGTTGTCCGTCCTCGCTTCATTTTTAACTTTCTACAGTCGTTAATGTTGTGAGGTTTGGACTAGGAATCTTCCTGATCTTCCTGATGTGGTGACACCTTTGTAGCCCCGACAGACTCACTAACAGATATATATATTTATAGAGAGAGAGAGAGAGAGAAGAGTGGACTACTTTGTCATTGCAGATCGACAAGCTTGTTTCGTAGGAGCATGGCGCTCCCACTCTTCAGGATCTTATGATTCTATTTACATAAACGCGGTATTTATGCGTTCATTTTTTCATCACACTTGCTTAAACATTGTTTGGTTCTTAATTGCCGGCATGCAAAAGTAGGTTTTTACTAAATAACGTGTAATTAAGAACCAAACAATGTGTAAGCAAGTGTAATGAAAAAATGAACGCATAAATACCGCGTTTATGTAAATAGAATCATAAGATCCTGAAGAGTGGGAGCACCATGCTCTTACGAAACAAGCTTGTCGATCTGCAATGAAAAAGTAGTCCACTCTTCTCTATATATATAACCAGCTCCAACTCCTTTGTTGTTGAGCACTCTCTGAGGGCTTGTATTGGAATTTAAAGTACTGTATATGTATAATCAGGTGTCCAGATTCCCCCTCCCACCCTACATAAATGATTATTAATTCTCTAAGGGGATAGGACCGTGCATAGCCGATTGACTGGGGGGTAGTGAGGCGATCCTGATTTGCAGAAAATGTGTGTTGAATTGTCTCCCTGGAGCCAGCCACAATAAAGTCAATACACAGCCATGTTGCCAGCATGTTTGGGTGGCCGAGTGGTTAAGGCATCCGACTAGTAATCTGGAGACCCGGGTTCAATTCCCGGCCGAACCATATTTTCACTCA
>NC_090871.1:30664929-30674929 GCF_036669935.1 Montipora foliosa | reverse complement strand
ACCTCATGGTCTGAACAAAAGGTGGGAGTTTAATTCTAAGAATAGGATTCGCTATAATTAACACTACCTTGCCGCTGTATTCTATTTGTGTTTTGTTTTTGTTTTATTGTATTGTATTTATGCTATAGCGGGTGTTTTAAACCTTTTTAGCCTTTTTATCCATTACGTAATTCTTATGGGATTCCATGTAAAATATTTTAATGTTCTTTTCTTACTTTTTAGGTATTGTTTTACAACTTATTTAAGGCCTTCCATTTTTTGTAAATTTTATTCCAAGTAGTGATATTCGCGCAGTGCTGAAGAAGCCTGAATGGACGAAACATCCCTGCATTAAAAGACAAATGAGAAAAGTTCGCATCTTCTCTCTATCTATATATATATATATATATATATATATATATATATAACTGCAGACAGTACTGTTTCGGCCTTCTGGGCCTCATCAGTGCAGTGCTGATGTCTGGGATGGAGGTTAAGCTTATAAAGCCACCCCAAATGTCCCACACATGTGGTACATCTAAGCCATGCCAGAGTGCTCAAACTAGCGAGCTAGTGAGCATGCGCAATTGCTAGCGGCAATGACTCATCCCAGTAGAGTGCTCAATTTGGACATGAAAGCAAAAGCTTTGTAATGCCAAAGAGCTATATCTAACTGCAGACAGTACTGTTTCGGCCTTCTGGGCCTCATCAGTGCAGTGCTGATGTCTGGGATGGAGGTTAAGCTTATAAAGCCACCCCAAATGTCCCACACATGTGGTACATCTAAGCCATGCCAGAGTGCTCAAACTAGCGAGCTAGTGAGCATGCGAGCATATATATATATATATATATTTATATATACAGGAGAATGAAGAAATGAAACCCATCCTGTTAATCAACTGATTAATTATATCGAATGAAAAACATGAAGAATTGCCCTGAGCGGGATTTGAACCCACGTCCCCCTGAACACCGGTAGGGTGTGATGACCACTACACCATCAGGACAACCATGCTGGCAACGCAGCTATCGAGACAGTGAATTGGCCTAACGTGAGTATCCCGGGATTCTTTCATGGGTGAGATGGGAAAGCCTAAACCCCTTCATAGCCTTAAACCTAAGGATCGACTAACGATTCACAGGCAAACACCAACTTAGGCCTCAGCTAATCAGAGGGATCAAGTTAATGATGCAGGCTTATTTATATAGACCGTAGAATGAAGAAATGAAACCCATCCTGTTAATCAACTGATTAATTATATCGAATGAAAAACATGAAGAATTGCCCTGAGCGGGATTTGAACCCACGTCCCCCTGAACACCGGTAGGGTGTGATGACCACTACACCATCAGGACAACCACGCTGGCAATGCAGCTATCGAGACAGTGAATTGGCCTAACGTGGGTATCCCGGGATTCTTTCACGGGTGAGATGGGAAAGCCTAAACCCCTTCATAGCCTTAAACCTAAGGATCGACTAACGATTCACAGGCAAACACCAACTTAGGCCTCAGCTAATCAGAGGGATCAAGTTAATGATGCATGATTAAACGCAGTAATATGACAATTGAACGGAAAAAAGAAATACTCCGAGCCAGAGAAATATTTTGGCAATGTCGGCTGAACACATTGCAGCCGAACCGTCTTAATAAGAGAATGGGCTAGAGCTCAGAGTCGAATATACCTTTATAAAGTATTCAGTACATAAATAACGTTTTAGAACGTAAGTTATAAAGGTCATTCCACTCTACGCCCACACGAATGTAATTAACCTATTAGAACACTACAGGTCGAAACTGATGAAATAACGAATACTTCTTTATTACGTCATAATAAGAGATCATTAAGGGATTAATGAACCCAATGTAAGACCCCTGATGAAGGCGGAAGCCGAAACGCGTAGTTTCTATCTGTTGGAAGACGATTCACTTTTGTGCAAATTATATATATATATATATACAGTACTGTGCAAAAAGAATGCAAACGAATTTCGCGCTTTTCGCTACTTTTCGACGAAATATAACGAAATTTAGGCCGAAATGAAATTTCATTCGATTTTCGTCGAATTTTCGAAAAGCCTATTGTTTCAATCAAAACGAAAATTCGCAACGGCCGCGCGAATATTCAAGCGCAATTTCGTCGTGACATAGCGAAATTTCGTTGTGACATAGCGAAATTTCGTCGTGACATACCGAAATTTCGTCGTGGCATAGCGAAATATTGAAAGTTTGCAGCGAGCATTTGCCTTTTAAGTTAGGGTACGAAAAAGGCCAGTCAAAACCCTCATGAGTGACCAAGCGGGGAATTTGTGAGAGTGGTCGCAACAAGAGCCGGTCGCTTACATGAGCCGATTTTCACAAGAGACCAAAATTAAAAACAATAGAGGGTGGTCGCTTACGAGAGCTTTCAGCAAAAGTCTCTGGATTTTAAAATTCTTATTGATGGTAGAGAAGATAACACTCGGGAATGCACCTATTAAAAACTGGAAACTTTCTTACTCTCATTCACAGTTGCCAATACCATTGCAAATTTCGCCGAAAGATTTTTAACCTAAGACTTGGACTTATGAGGCAAAACCATTTTTGCTGCAGAAGCCCAGTGTCACAGATCAGCTTCATTTTCCACCACTGCACTGCATCAACATCTGTGATTCTGCCAGCCTTTGTTAGGTAAATTAAATCTACAGATTGTTGATAATGAGAGGGTCGTTTAAGAAATTCACTGATGCTACAATATCGATCTCATTTGCAGCAGGATGTAGCTTTCAAATCTTGAATGGAAAAGTGATCCACGTACTTACCTGATATTTGTCAACGAATTGTTAGCACAGTGTGATGTATTTATATTGAAGTGTTTGACATGCTGAGATGAGACTGTTTCGGTGGTCACTTTATGAAAGCGTGACAACAATGGAAGAGTTGAAAGGTCGTCGCGGTAGTTTACGGGAATGGTCGCTTATGAGAGCTTTCAATTAGAGTTGAGGGGACATTTTTAACGGGGTTTTACTTTCGTGTTCGTAACTTGAACTAGCCGTTTACTGAGAGCTTCAACTGTAGTTGTTGAATTGTTTTTAATCATGGTTTACATTACATGCGCCAATATTCTCTTGGGACTCTGTCTCCACGTGTTACAATGCAGATGCTTGCGTAAGCATAGCAACCGATGATGTGCGAACTTGTGAACAGTCATGCCGAAGGTATCGAGCTACACACGACAGAGAATCGAATCTCTTCAAAAAGAAAATCTTCCTCGAGCAGCGATATTTAAGCAGCTCAAAAGAGAGGAGTTGGAAGTCAGCTTTGCCAGTGTTACTCGAATAATCAAGAAATACAAGATTACAGGATCCACGAAGAAAAGCGTGAGTTCCGGGAGATGGGCAAAGTTAAACTCCCCATCCTGACGATTCATTGAAGACCAGAGGCGAAGAGACGATGAAACAACGAGTAGCCAAATCCAAAAGAAGTTAGCCAGACGTGGTGTTCGAGTCCACGCATCCACAGTGCGAAGATGTCGAAAAAAGCTTGGCTGGACTCTTCAACGAACCCGATACTGTCAGCTCGTAAGGGATGCAAACAAGGTCAAGCGATTAGAGTATGCCCAGCGAGTGTTGGAGACAGGAGATACATTTAACAATGTCATTTTTAGCGATGAATGTTCGATCTCCCTTGAACAGTTCCGACGTACCTGTTACCAAAAAATTGGCGAACCAGCAAAATGGAAGCCAAAGCCAAAGCCAAAGCATCCCTTAAAAGTCCACGTGTGGGCTGGAATAAGCAGACATGGCGCTAGGAAGATTTGCATCTTTGAAGGAATCATGCTTGCTGACCTCTACTGTGACATTCTGAGAAGCCATTTGATTCCTTTCGTCAATGAGAAACTTCCAAATCACCGCTTCATGCAAGATAATGATCCCAAGCACACGTCAAGAGTTGCAAGAACCTTCCTTGAAGAGAACGAGATCAACTGGTGGAGAACTCCCCCAGAAATCCCAGATTTAAATCCTATCGAAAACCTTTAACACGAGCTGAAATTTTATCTGGAAACAAAAGTCAAACCCCGGTCAAAACAGGAGCTGATAGATGCACGCACGCACGCAGCGAAGTGTGAGAAATACATAGATCATGTCTTGTACAAAGCCATTACTGCCGTTATTGACATGAGTGGAGCAGCAACCAAATTTTAGAAGTTCTTAGGGAGTTTTACCCAATACGACTCCTTTAGGAGCCACCAAATTTGAGAAAAGTCAATGACCAATAAAGATAACAAAAAGCGTCATGCTTGAATATACCTTTCCGCTTGAGTTTACCCTCAACGAGTTAAAAAGCCCTCCCATAAAATAGTTCTCAACTGATTTGGTTTGTAATCGCCCCTTAACTTAGATCGCACGCGTCGGCACAGTCTTCGTTTTTTATTGTCACATCAATTGTTACATCATAAATTGCCTTCTTTTAAAAACACGCAATTGTTCGTGACAAATTTAAAGCGACCAAAGCAACATAACCTTAAAAATTCACTTTCAAGAATTACAGTGGGATGTAAGGTTTTGTTTTTTCATCTTAAGTCCACAAGTAAATCTTATTGTGCGGATTCCTAACCCTAAACAAACCCCAACCCTAAGCCCTTTTAAATGTGAATTCTTTGTGTTTCCGACTAGACAAAGATGTGAGAATTCGTTTAAATAAGCAAAGTTCGGGTAAGAGTTACTAAATTTCCGCTTCAAAATAAGTCTTGCAACAATAAAATTATTTAAGCGGGCAGATGAGTCATGGTAAAGGAAGCCCTTTTACAATCCCTTTTTAATTCAGTCAATGCATGACATCTGGATTGCTTCTAAAAAAATGTCACGAAAATGTCGATTCCCCATGTGTTTTCGAGTTTTGAATAACCAATATGTCATGAGAAGTGTCTATTGCCAAATAACTCGAGTTTGGATTATCGCACAGCCCTAAAACTTTGACACGCTCATGATTTATTACCCTCTTACAACATCTCGATTTCTTGACTTAATTTATTGAATGGTGAGTGATTTTATTTTTTCTTTGCGTGGTACTTGCATGACGTGAAAACCAAGAAGAATTGCTAGGTTTGGTATGTTAAAATGTCTATGTCTGTATTCTTGGAGTCTCAAGATTGATGCATCGGTCATACCAAAAATCTCAATTCAGTCTGCACGTTACATCCAAGCTCTGAACCAGAGTTAAACGCTTCAAGGTCATGAGCTTGCAGTCTGCATTACAACTACGTTCTGTCGAACACAAACACGAGTAACCACACTGGGACCTACCTTCCATATATGGCTATGCAATCAAATCCAAAATTGCGTCAGTCAACAACGACAATTTGAATGCATTTCTTGACTTAACTGGTGCCTTAGATATCCAATTTATGACAGTTACAGAACCAGATTTCAAAACGATAAGGGCATTACACTGTTATATCTTTTTATTGACAAAGTGTCAATTGAATAAAGGAAACGAAATCGCTTGTATAATGCTTGTCTATAGTTTCATTCAGGTCGTCTTTACACTCAAGGTTGAGAGAAGAGTACAGTTGTTGATTCCATTCATTCATTAAAATGCGAAACGCTAACCAACACTTTATGAAATTTCGTTTTAGGCCGCAGCTACATGTGCAATTTTGCTCGCGACGGTCATACGATTTTTTGAAATTTTGTCACGTCACCAGCGCGTGATGAAAATCGCAAGTGTAGCCACCCTTGAATTGCTGACACGACAACTGGAAAAATTGCGAGAAAATCATCTAAAACCTAAGGGCCTGACGAAATCCAAGAAAAGGGCCTTAGAACGGTAAGTCATGTAGGAATGTACTCTATGGGAAAGGAAACTAGGCCATTCCATAGAAAAAGAGCCGAGTCATAGCTAAGTCTCGAGAACAACTGTTCCCTGTGGAGTCTGAGCTCCTGTTGGAGAAGGTTAACTTTCTGTTGGGAAGCTACTAGAACCGCATTGCAAATGTCCCTTGATGTGCGTTGAAGAGAGCACTTACAAAACGTGTTGAGATTAGCATTGTCAATGTTAGGGCCAAGTCGCACTAGAAGACAAAACTGTTTACTTATGTCAAAAATCTGTCATCACAATGAAAAACCAAGTGCGACCGGTTTGTCCACTGAAGGACAAAATTTGGTCGCAGACGGACAAACTTCAAAGATGCCGTCGACTACCTCTGGAGCAGGCCGAACTGAAACAAATCTTGAAAAACAATAGCGAGGGTGTCTTGATTCAAATTGATTTGACAGGTGATATGTAGCAGGGTCTCTATGCGATAGACTTTGTAGCCTGCGAGCAGGCCCATGCACTGAAGAGAGAGAGCCTACTCGCAGGCTATAGACTTCGCGGTAAAATTGAAAACGTTCTCATTTCGCAACAACATGAATCCAGGCAAGGGCGACTAATATTTTCCGTATGAAATATGGCAACAATCTATCCGATGCCTAGCCCTTACATATTCAACGATCGAGGAACTCCCAGCCCATCTCCTTCTACCAGGCGGTTTCGCAGGAAATTGCGCGACGCTCACAGCATGGTGTGATGTTTTGTTCACATATTTTGTTCTCAAGTGCGACTGTAGCTTTCTGGACATTTTTTTGTCACTGGCCGATTTCAAGTCAGATTTGTCCTGAACAAATCCGAAATTGCCCTCTAGTGCGACCTGGCCCTTAAGCGCCAAATGAAAACGAAAATTAAAGCCAGCCGGAACAACGTTACGAGCCAAACAACGCATAAGAAATGTACAATGGTGTTGATACCTGGAAAGCTTGTTCCAAACAAACCCAGCTTTTCTAACTGTGGAGTTAAGAAGTAACATCTTTGGATCAACCAGAATGGATGATTCACAGGCGGATGAGAGCAGAATATAAAATATGAACAACTGTTAGTGAGTCTCTCAGGCCAACAAAGGTGTCACCATGTCAGGAGGATCTGCAAGATTCCTAGTCCAAACCTAACGACGTGAACGACTGTAGTAAGTAAAAAGGAAGCGAGGACGGACAACTTCTGACGTAAAAAATTAAAAATTTATTAAAACGTTTCGGTCAAAGACCTTCGTTGTTCCCGCTGGCTTTAATTTTCGTTTTCATTTGGCGCTTAACATTGACAATGCTAATCTCAACACGTTTTGTAAGTGCTCTCTTCAACACACATCAAGGGACATTTGCAATGCGGTTCTACTAGCTTCCCAACAGAAAGTTAACCTTCTCCAACAGGAGCTCAGACTCCACAGGGAACAGTTGTTCTCGAGACTTAGCTATGACTCGGCTCTTTTTCTATGGAATGGCCTTAAGAGTGAAAATGAGAATCTACTTCAGACCCTCAAAGAACGGGAAAAGCGCAAGTGGCTTTTGTTATAATTAGTTTCCTTTCCCATAGAGTACATTCCTACATGACTAACCGTTCTAAGGCCCTTTTCTTGGATTTCGTCAGGCTCTTAGGTTTTAGATGAACTCAAAGGCCCTGGCCGGGAAGCTCATTATGATTTATATTGTTTAAGGGCCCCTCTAGGGGTTTTGTTAATTTTTTTGCTTCGTTAATTTAGCCTTTTTGTCGTCTACAAATTAGCACCACTTTTTGTTCTTCTTTTTTGCAATCTTATATTTATTTTTTTGACAGCTGTCACTTGTTATTGTGTAATTGTTAGCGCCTAAATCTTATTTAAGTTTCGT
This sequence comes from Montipora foliosa, assembly GCF_036669935.1. Lineage (NCBI taxonomy): Eukaryota > Metazoa > Cnidaria > Anthozoa > Scleractinia > Acroporidae > Montipora > Montipora foliosa. Next base: position 30,667,272 of record NC_090871.1, on the reverse strand, counting down.
TTTTATTCAAAAGTTGTCATAATTTTTTACGTCAGAAGTTGTCCGTCCTCGCTTCCTTTTTACTTACTACAGTCGTTCATGTCGTGAGGTTTGGACTAGGAATCTTGCAGATCCTCCTGACGTGGTGACACCTTTGTTGGCCTGAGAGACTCACTAACAGTTGTTCCTATATATATATATATATATATATACAGCTTTATGGTGGCGATACCGTGACGATGTTTTTGACCTTTGGCAACAGGGCCTTCCTACACTGCATGAGTTTACCGAATTTATAAATTCTTTATACCCTACTATAAAATTTGAATTAGTTTTTTCTGAGCACGAGCTCCACGTGCTAGACTTAACTCTATATCTTATCGAGGGTTTTATTCAGACAGACGTTTATTCAAAGCCAACGGATAGCTATCTGTACCTCCCACCATCAAGTGCTCATCCTAAACACGTTTTTAAGGCCATTCCTTATGGCGTAGCAACAAGGTTACAAAGAAACTGCTCGGAACAAATTTTTCTTGCCGAGAGAACTACTGAATACAAGGGTTATTTAGTCAATCAAGGTTACCCTTCTAAATTAGTGGATGATCAATTTCGTAAGGCCTCAACCATACCCAGAAGTGATCTGCTTAGGACTCGTGCCAGATCTAAGAAGAAATTATTTCCATTTGTGACCACATTTAATCCAAATCTACCTGATGTAGGTCGCATCATCAGCAAACACCTAGCGATTTTGGAATCCAATCCTAAATTAAAAGAGCTTTTTCCTCCAAATTCCATCATAGCATCCTTTCAAAGATCTAAGAACCTTAAGGAATTGTTGGCGCCATCTCGTTATGGCCCCAACACTGAATGCAGAGAGATTGTTGAGGCTAAGGGTTGTTTTAAGTGTAAAAGAACAAGATGCGATCTCTGTTGCAACTTCTTAGTTGAATCAAATTCTTTCCTAAGTTTTCAAACAGGTAAAAGTTACAAAATACGATCAAAACTTTCTTGTGATTCCAAGAACATTATTTATTTGGCTTCGTGCAAGAAATGTCGCCTGCAATACATTGGTTCTACAACAACTGACTTCAGAGTTAGATTTCGCAACCATAAGACTCACTAAGAAAAAGACTTGTGAGGTAGCGGTACATTTCAACAAAACACCACATGATTTAAGCGACTTCTCATTCCAATGTATTGATCAAGTGCAGGAGACTGTCAACAACTCATGCAGCATCGAGAAACTCCTTATCACTAAAGAGGCATATTGGAGTGCACAGTTGTTTTCTTTGGCACCTTTTGGCTTGAATAGGCGTCAGGAATTTCACTCGAAAAAAAGAATAAACTACAATTAACGTAGAGATCACATGTGAATTGGGCGGGGGCCCCCATCTGGGAATTTATTACAATATTGCTGTTTAAGGGTCCAGTTCGGGGCGCCTTTTGTGCCCGGTAACGGCATGGTTTCAGGGGCTCTGATTAGGAATTTTGTTTTATCTCTCGCCATTTCATTTTTAACGCTAGCTCCTTTACATTCTCAAGTGGACTCGACAGCCTTTTCTTTTCTCTTTTCATTTTATTTGTATGTTTGTATTCTTTTATTTTATCTTTCGATTTGGTTTTCCCCGTGGGTTTGTTTCGTATAGTCATCGGTTTCATGCGTAGTAATTACCGCTTGTTCATCACTTGTTAATTTTTTTGCAAATATGTGTCATCACGCCCTGTTATATAATCATCTTTGTAATGTTTTGTTATCTTTTATACTGTAAACTTATTTAAGGAAATTGTAATTCACTATTCACTTGCACTGCAACTGATGAAGGTCACAGACCGAAACGTTTTTTATTAAATTTTTTATCATTTTTAGAATTTTTACTGTATATATTTTCCTTCGCTCGAAGTTGTCCGTCCTCGTTCTCTATGACAATTTTAAATTATGTTCTCGAGGTTTGGACTGTGAATCCTTTCGGATCCTTCTGGCGCAGCATCTCTGTTGGCTCGAAGCATTTTAACTTATTATATATATATATATCTGTACCCGACCATCAAATTTGAATTAGTTTATTCCGAGAGTTTTCTACATGTTTTGGATCTCACATTACACCTTAAGGATGGGTTAATCATCACTGACATTTATTCCAAACCTACTGACAGCCACCTTTATTTACCTTTCTCCAGTTCACACCCGTCACATTGCAAAAGGGCAATCCCTTACGGGGTAGCCTTGAGAATTAAGCGTAATTGTTCCACTGATGACTTTTTGCAAACTAGATGTGTAGAATACAAATGGTATCTCAAGTCGCAAAATTATCCGGCGGATTTAGTCGATAAACAGTTTGATAAGGCTCTTAAAATCCCAAGATC
>NC_090871.1:30654929-30657429 GCF_036669935.1 Montipora foliosa | reverse complement strand
AAGAAATTGTAATTAAAACTCGTAATTTACAAGTACGCGCATGGGTAGCAGGATAAAAAGATTATCATGTAAAAACGGTAATCCTGTAGAGATAGTAACCATTGTACGATCATGAAGAGTGGGACATGGTCCTACGAAACAAATTTGTGGACCACAGAATGTAGTCTATCTTACCTGTAACTGTAACTGTATATATATATATATATATATATATAATGATTGTGTAAGTTTGAGCGGGGAAATAACAACAACTAACTGCCTCATTTACCTTTGGATCACCAACCTATTCCCTTCAGAAGGCGATTCACAGTGATTTCTGACAAGTATTAATTAGTAGTGTAGGATGGGAACAGAAATCGATACAACAAAGGAAATGAGTGAAAATGTGTTCAGCCGGGAATCGAACCCGGGTCTCCTGGTTACCGGTCAGATGCCTTACCACTCGGCCACTGAACCAACCCCGCCATTCAGCCGAATTGGAAGGACCTTTAAATGGCAAGCTCTGAGGAGAATCGCACATTTTCTGCAGTGAGGATCGCGTCACTATGCTCAAGTTGATCAGCGATTCACAGTAAATTTCCAGCACTGTATGAAATGATTGTGTAAGTTTGAGCGGGGAAATAACAACAACTAACTGCCTCATTTACCTTTGGATCACCAACCTATTCCCTTCAGAAGGCGATTCACAGTGATTTCTGACAAGTATTAATTAGTAGTGTAGGATGGGAACAGAAATCGATACAACAAAGGAAATGAGTGAAAATGTGTTCAGCCGGGAATCGAACCCGGGTCTCCTGGTTACCGGTCAGATGCCTTACCACTCGGCCACTGAACCAACCCCGCCATTCAGCCGAATTGGAAGGACCTTTAAATGGCAAGCTCTGAGGAGAATCGCACATTTTCTGCAGTGAGGATCGCGTCACTATGCTCAAGTTGATCAGCGATTCACAGTAAATTTCCCCCTATATATGAAATGATTGTGTAAGTTTGAGCGGGGAAATAACAACAACTAACTGCCTCATTTACCTTTGGATCACCAACCTATTCCCTTCAGAAGGCGATTCACAGTGATTTCTGACAAGTATTAATTAGTAGTGTAGGATGGGAACAGAAATCGATACAACAAAGGAAATGAGTGAAAATGTGTTCAGCCGGGAATCGAACCCGGGTCTCCTGGTTACCGGTCAGATGCCTTACCACTCGGCCACTGAACCAACCCCGCCATTCAGCCGAATTGGAAGGACCTTTAAATGGCAAGCTCTGAGGAGAATCGCACATTTTCTGCAGTGAGGATCGCGTCACTATGCTCAAATCGCGATCAACTTGAGCATAGTGACGCGATCCTCACTGCAGAAAATGTGCGATTCTCCTCAGAGCTTGCCATTTAAAGGTCCTTCCAATTCGGCTGAATGGCGGGGTTGGTTCAGTGGCCGAGTGGTAAGGCATCTGACCGGTAACCAGGAGACCCGGGTTCGATTCCCGGCTGAACACATTTTCACTCATTTCCTTTGTTGTATCGATTTCTGTTCCCATCCTACACTACTAATTAATACTTGTCAGAAATCACTGTGAATCGCCTTCTGAAGGGAATAGGTTGGTGATCCAAAGGTAAATGAGGCAGTTAGTTGTTGTTATTTCCCCGCTCAAACTTACACAATCATTTCATATATAGGGGGAAATTTACTGTGAATCGCTGATCAACTTGAGCATAGTGACGCGATCCTCACTGCAGAAAATGTGCGATTCTCCTCAGAGCTTGCCATTTAAAGGTCCTTCCAATTCGGCTGAATGGCGGGGTTGGTTCAGTGGCCGAGTGGTAAGGCATCTGACCGGTAACCAGGAGACCCGGGTTCGATTCCCGGCTGAACACATTTTCACTCATTTCCTTTGTTGTATCGATTTCTGTTCCCATCCTACACTACTAATTAATACTTGTCAGAAATCACTGTGAATCGCCTTCTGAAGGGAATAGGTTGGTGATCCAAAGGTAAATGAGGCAGTTAGTTGTTGTTATTTCCCCGCTCAAACTTACACAATCATTTCATATATAGGGGGAAATTTACTGTGAATCGCTGATCAACTTGAGCATAGTGACGCGATCCTCACTGCAGAAAATGTGCGATTCTCCTCAGAGCTTGCCATTTAAAGGTCCTTCCAATTCGGCTGAATGGCGGGGTTGGTTCAGTGGCCGAGTGGTAAGGCATCTGACCGGTAACCAGGAGACCCGGGTTCGATTCCCGGCTGAACACATTTTCACTCATTTCCTTTGTTGTATCGATTTCTGTTCCCATCCTACACTACTAATTATATATATATATATATATATATATATTATATAAAACAATGTTTTTCTACTCAATATAGTTTCATATGGAAACTATATTGAGTAGAAAAACATTGTTATTACCGCTCCATTATTGTTGAGCACTATTCTGGATTTATCAGTGTGGAACTCACCTGAAGTTATATATATATATATATAGTTAAGTGTACGTAAGAA
>NC_090871.1:30642429-30647429 GCF_036669935.1 Montipora foliosa | reverse complement strand
CAAGATGTCAAAGAATATTTGTCATACATGAAGGCGCTACCTGCGAAGTTTCCACACCTGCACTTTTAATGGAGACATTGCATTTGACTGAGTGAAATTAACCCATTCACACCTGAAAAAAGCTTGTCAGGCGATGGACAGAGCAGAATTTATTAAGTTTCACTCTTAGGGGTCAATGGGTTAAGTTACCGGTACTAGCTTTTTCTTCTACCTCAACGAACAAGAACCATGTTTTGTTTCCACTGCAAGTAAGGTAAGTTTTCCCTTGTCATTTGAGATTGACCTTTTAGGAAATACGGTATGTCTCCATTAATGGTGCAGGTGCGGAAACTTCAGAGGTAGCGGCTTCATGTATGACAAATATTCTTTAACGTCTTGCACCGCTGGCTGAAGGTGACCAAAGACGCCTGGCATGGTAGATAATTTGAATTTGATGTGAGCAATTTGTAATTTGCTGTGGGTGATTTGAATTTGCTGTGAGTGAATTGAAAATGTTGTGAGTGATTTGAATTTGTTGCGACAGTTGTGGGCCACCATAATTATTATTATTACTATTATAATTTTATTATTGTTGTTGTTATTATTGCTATTATTATTATTGTTATTACTAATTTTGACAAATATTTTTTATTTTATTTTATTTTAGAAAAGTCTGAGGAGGCTTTCTTTATTTTTAAGCATGCCCTGGTCTGAGGAAAAAAAAGCAACAATTGAAAAGGCTCTCACCTGGGATTACACAAGCTCTGATTAATCAGATGTATCCGAGGATGAAAATGGGAGCTACCTCCGTGGATACTTAGTACAGAAGTTTACGTGGGAGAGGAGTGCCCTCCAGAGTGTTAAGAAGGCCTTGGATGAGGCGTACCTCAAAAGTTTGTCTCCAAGAGTAAGGGCAAATGTGCTGCAAAGGAGGTGCATACACAGCTATCAAAGAGAGGTCCCCCTGTGAATGGATTAGAGTGGACAGTTAGAGTATCCTCACCTGAAACCCCTGTTGGGACATCCAGAGTGGCAAAAGTAAGCAGTCCCTCAGATCCACCAGCATTAGCATCTGCTGTACCACCAAGATACAGAGACAGCCAGTTAACAACACTGACGTGTAGATCCCACAAGAGGCCATCAGTGACGAGTACACCAGCTTTAAGTGGTTTAATGGCAACTCTGAGAATTCCAAGCCGCATAGCAACACCAAGGACAATTGCCACGCAGAAAAAGAAGACTTCACACAAAACACTTTCCACATCACCCCAATACTGATGTACAGCTTTCATAATTTATGATTGACTTGGAACAGTGGTTTCCTTGGACTAACTGCTGTCACACTTTCACATTAAAAATAACAAAAACATTCATATGAATTTTTTTATTAGCATGTTTTTTTCAAGCACAAAATTTGTTTAGGCTTGAAAGATTTAACTTGACAGTTAAAGTTTTGGTTTTAAAGGTCAAACATTTTTGGCTGCATTTAAAAATATTGCTTCAGTTCAAAAGTCTGACATTGGGGGATCTCGATATTCCAAAAAGTATGAACAGTTAATGTTGAAATAAGCTCGCTATTTATAATTTTATTATTGTATATACATTACAGACAAAATAATTGGTGTTTTCACTTCATATTGAATTCCTGTCTCTAAAATAGGGAGTCTTTCAAAGAAATACGTTTCAATAAAATCAAGTTCAAACACATACACTTTGTCACTTTACTTTTTGTTCAATGGTCAGGAGTGCTCAGTGGAGCCGATATTCAAAAAAGCCGTTCCTCAGACATCGTGATGCTGGCTGGGAAGTATGGCATCTTAGATAAAAAATTGGCTGGGAATTAGTTAAGAATAATAGGTTGCTGGCGATTTTTTCTACCCAAATTATTCTTGGCTGGGACTCTATACACAACGCCCACTTCCTGGCTCGCACACTCTTTTTTTTTTCGCTTTGCTGGCAATAGTTTCAAGCAGTTAACGCCCAGTACAACCCCGATCATATGACGAGCGCATGACATCTGAAATTGTTTAAATGAAAACTCTTCTACGCTCCTCTATTCAATATCTGACAACTGGCTGTCAATCAATACAAAATCAACTGTTTCATTCACATTGCGCATAGACTGGTACGTCCAGAGAGAGAGAGAGAGAGAGAGAGCAGCGGAACGTTTGAGCTGGCTGTCCAAACTGGAATTGTGGTACCAATTTTCTCGGGATCACAACCTAGTATTGTTTTGTAACAGTAAGTGCTTACTAATACTTGCTTACTAACTCACTTTTTGCTAGTGACCGACAAAATAAGTATAGTTGTCTCGCATTAGCACAGTTGATAAGGTTTATTTCTTATTGAAATACTCCACTGTAGCTGATACATCGTACACCGGTTTTGTATTTGTACATGTATGTGTTGTGTGAGTAGTCTGAATAAATACTCAAATTAACCGGAGTGAACTATGCATCGGATAACGAAGAGTTTTCCGCCCGGTAAATGTTAGAAAATGCAGGCAAATTATGCCTTCTTTGTTAATTCGCACTGAGCTCGCCACCATTCTTGCCGTGGTTTATAACCTTTATTGATAGCAATTTTTGAGTTTTTTAGTGAAATATTTATCAAGTTTAGTGTTTCCTGTTCACTCAAATTACATGTATTCCCATACAGCTCAGACCTAGCAGAGCTTCAAATTAAATCATATAGTGGAAAATTGGTCCAGCAACGGAGTTAAGGAAAGGGCGTGCAGTTAATTTTAAAATAGATTTTAGCTTTCTGTTCAGTTTAATAGTGAAAACTGGCCTGTACAATCGAACTGCGTCCTGCCAACCAGTCGAGCTAGAAAGGGAGACTTTTTCTTATCAGTAGTAACAGCTGATACTGACGAGAAACGGATACCATCTTTTTTGACCCGTCTATATTCTAGTGACTGCCATAGTGGTAACGTGTGCCAGGTCAATTGCTTGATAGTACAGTACTGTGCAAAAAGAATGCAAACGAATTTCGTCGAAATTCGGTTATTGTTCTCGCGAAATTTCGGAGGAAGAAGTGTGATTTTTTGACCGAAATTTGAAAGAAATTTCGCTGAGCCGCACGAAAGTTCAAACACAGGACGAAAATTCGCTAATCTGACAACGAAATTTCGGTTGGAGTTCATATGTACTGAAACGAAAATTCAAGAACCTAATCAAAATATCGTAATCTTGAAAATGTGTCGGTTAGCGTTTCGCATTTTAATGAATGAATGGAATTAACAACTGTACTCTTCTCTCAACCTTACGTGTAAACACGACGTGAATGAAACTGTTCAAGTCACGCAAGTATCACGCAAAGAAAAAACAAAGTCGTTTACCATTCAACAAATAAGTAAACAAATAAGCGACCATTCCGGTAAACGAAGAAAAAGTTTCCAGTTTTTAATAGGTGCATTCCCGAACGTGATCTTTTCTACCATCAATAATAATTTAAAAATCCCACAGAATTTTGCTGAAAGCTCTCGTTGGCGACCACCCTCGATTGTTTATATTAAATTTTGGTCGCTTTAATGCGAAAATTGGCTCTCGCAAATATAAACAATCGAGGGTGGTCGCCAACGAGAGCTTGCAAAGCATTCTCGTTGACTGACTTGTGTGGTGATGTCCTTGTGACTTCTATAAAGAACTTGCCATACATCGGCGATTGTCTTTGTGATGTCTGCTTCGAACTTGCAAAACATCTGAGAATTTTATTGGTTGTGAGTTCTGTTGAGAACTTGCAAAGCATCCTAATTGGTTGACTCGTGTGGTGATGTCTTTGTGACTTCTATAAAGATCTTGCAATACATCAGCGATCGCCTTTGCGCTTCAAAACGCTTATGGATTGAGTATCTCCTCAGTGAACTTACGTTTAACAATTGGAAGGTAATGCAAACAACATGACTACTTTGTTTGTTTTCGGTTATTGACAGGTCGAACTTTGGCTTAACCGTTTGAAGACAACTTGTTTTGACATTAAATCAGCCCTGGGGAGTTTCTCATACTGGGGACTTGTGTAAGGTAAGAAATACCTATGAAGCATTTCTTGTACAAGAAATTGAAATCTTTATTACCGAAGCATCTGCCAAGCCGCCCTCAATATTTCCATGAATATTTGCGCAGGGTTCAGGGTTTTGGACATACCAAACACAGAAATTCCAAGACGAATCACCATTCATAGCCATTCAAGGGATACAAGAAATCACAAATCTGCACCTTGCCGATCATTCATGGCTGCATCCTTCCCTCTGGTTAAAGTGGGCTAGGTAGCCGGCTCTGAGATACAGCACACATTTCCTGGAGACGTATTTCGACAATTTACACATCATGGAAAAAGTGATTATCACTGCGAGCTTTGCAGTCCTTTCCTAAGGTGGGCCAAGACAAACGGTGTCAAACATTCTGCATCCAAGTCTACCAAAGTAACAACTGATGACATAATAAACGATACTGCCATCATTTGCATCTCTGGTGTGACACAAGTTAAAAAACACTTTAATTCCAAAGTTCACCAGGAAGCTATCGCCTTTTTTAAACGTGATTTTTCAGAGAGGGTAAAACAAGCGGACGCAGATCAATCCAAGGGAAAGAAAGTGGCTATAACAAACTATTTCGCGCCAAAGAATCCTTTAAACTGAGTACGACCTCTGGTTCCACTAAAGAAGATGGCAAACCACGTAATGTCAGATGTCTTTATTACTGGGATCCAGAGGTCGTAAAACATTTTAAAGATGACAAGCAGATGAGACGCTCCACAACAAAATCTCTGTTCAAGGACAGGCTGCATGAAGGCATCATTAGATGTTACAAAACCTCCGTGAACCATGAAGGGTGTTATCGGTACAAAGCATGGAAGAAGAAACACCATGGAGAACAGTAAATTATGTTGGAAGAAGCAGGCAGAAACCCAAGGGCAATCTTCCCTTTTCATGTTCCAGCTGTGCAAGACACGAGAGGGATTTGAAGAATACACTTCAGCAAAGACGAAGTGGAAGTCTAAAGGATACCGACAACCAAATT
>NC_090871.1:30627429-30637429 GCF_036669935.1 Montipora foliosa | reverse complement strand
TTTTTAAATAGGAATCTGTTTCTTTGCAAATTTTCATTGACTATGAAACATTTCTACAAGATCCCATGACATAGTAACTTGTAAGAACTTGAAAAAATTCCAGAATAGTCGAAAAGTAAGCAAATAATGTGTACATAAGGATACAGGTGAAAGGAATGTATATTTCGGCCGTTATTTTTTTATTATGATGAAGTCTCTCAATTTCGGTGACAGTCATGATAGGGATCATGTGTTTTTAAAATTAAGGAAAATATACCGATAATCTGGCTTTTTAAAAAAATTGTTCATTTGTTAAAACTTTTAGTAACGTAAATTTTGTCAATGAACATGATAGTGTTAGTTGTGATAGATAATAGTTATATATAAATTTAAATATTTTTTGCGTTCATGTGGACTCAATTCAAGTATGTAAACACGAAAAGAGAGCTAGACGATCCAGCTATCTTTGTCTCCCTCACGCATGGGCATGGACGCATATGATAAATCATATGTTAGATTTAATAGTATTCAGATTGTTTGCCACATAAAGGGATGGTACGAGGCAAGTTGTTCTGAAGATCAAGGGCAGGAAATGGACGCTCTCTTCCCATGCGATAGTACATCAAAGTTGGCAGGTTTCAGGCGTAATGTGGATGATACTGGAGAGTAACAAGTGTTGGGAAAGAGACCATAAATTACACAGCGTGAGGTGAGCGATAAGATGTTTAATTCATTTCCTTAATTCTTAAAAAGATAGTCAGCGTAGCTGGGATTGGGATCGCTTATTTGAAGGGGGCGCCTATTACAAATTTTGAGGCTTAGGAGGGACGCTAATTCGAAGCAGGGTGCTTATTTGAAGCTGGGCGATAATTCGAGCATTTACGATGAATCTTTTTCAAATGATTTTTCTAGGGGCACTTTCATACAAATGAACGGTACAAATAAGCAAATTAAGCAAATGAGAAAACTTAAGGTAGGATGGGACCTACAGAAAGCAGACTGTTGTGTAATTTATGGTGAATTTTAAAAAAATATTTGCAGAGTAAGAGATAAATTATATTTGCATTTTGATGGTCTAAGTTCAGATGACGGCCCTTAATGGCTTTACAGTGATATTAAAACGAAGTAACGTTGAAATAGCTGATTAAATCTTGTTAAATTTAAGTAAAAATCACTTTTCTTCTTTTTCTACTTCCTGGCTGGCAAAGTATGTTCATTGCTGGTAGAAAGCAATGACAAATAAAATATTCCTGGCTGGGATTATGGTCCTCAATGAATTTGCTTGCTGGCAAAAGGGATCCTTTGGACTTTGTCTTGCTGGCTCTGAGGAGCAGCTCTTTTTTTCCCACGAAAGTTAATTATTAACCATAAACCGCTGTAAAGGTGCCCGTTTGTTATTCGGAAATGAAATGAACCTTTTTTGAAAAATTGGTCGTTGAGCACTCCTGAATGGTTTGTCCCTCAGGATACTGTCCTATTGTTCAACGAAGTACACAAAAAAAGACCATGCAACTTCTGGAAAGTATTCGCCGTTTCTTACCTCGATATCTTGGTTGCTTTTCTGACTTAACGGTAGTTTCTTAGCTCGCCAGGAATAAAATTTATCCTTGTTAAATACAGTATATGTGGCTCCGAGAGAGATCGCTCCAAAATATCAGCACAAGAAATCACACCATTAAATGCCACTTAAAAACTGATTCACACAGTTATTTGTTGTATTCATCGTCACATCCATCACATGTCAAGAACACCATTCCTTATTCTCAATTTCTTAGACTTCGACGTCTATGTAGTGATGACTTCGATTTTTCCATCAAATCAGAGATGTGCCAGTTCTTCGAAAAACGTGGCTATCCTGTCTCTGTGGTCAAAGCGGGCCATCATCGCGCCCAACAATTTGATCGACAGTCGTCACTACAAACGTCACAGAAAGATCTTTCCATCCTCATAATCATGCAGTCAAAAGCATCATTCTTAGTAATTTTAAATTACTCCAAAATGATCCAGAGACTGGTAGAATCTTTCCGCAACCTCCACTTATTTCATTCAAACGCGACAAAAACATAAGCAACTTTTTAGTTAGAAGCGCGCTCAAAACCAACGAGCAACACGGCACTTTCAAATGCGCGCGCTCACGATGCAAAACTTTTCTTTTCATTGTTAACACTAGCAAGATATCGGGACCTAAGTGATCTGTTAAGATCACCGATCGTTTCACATGTACCTCCGCAAATGTCATTTATTGCATAACCTGTACGTTATGTAATAAATTATACATTGGTGAGAAAGGTAGACGACTAGGTGACCGATTGCGCTAACACCTTCGCGATGTTGAGAAGAATGACAAGGATGCATCTAAGCCAGTCGCTCGCCATTTTAATCTGCCTAACTACTCCAAAAAACACATGGCTATCTGCGGCCTTTCCCTACATCTAGATACGACGGAAAGCCACAAGAATCTGGAATAAAAATTCATCTTTCAAATCGGCACCCTTAATCCTCACGGTATTAACGAACGCTTTTCATTTAACTAATATATTCATATTTTTCATGTTGCCATGTTACCACCAATAGCGTAGCTCCTACTCTACTATAAAAACTACACGTAACCCATAATCCCTGGATTCGCTCTGAAAATTATGCCCAAACGCCGCTGCGGAAACAAAATTTCACGAGGAGCTGTTTGTCGAAATACAGGTGCACAAAACCGCAAGATTAATTTAGTTAATTGATCACTATCATGTTTCATGAGAGAACAAACAAGGTCAAATTGTGTACAAAAGTGCTCTTTCGAAAAATTTCACTGAAAGATAAGTTACAAAACACAAGAAAACCAAGAGAGAAAATCACTGGAGGTATTCTCGCATTAACGGAATATAAACGCACGATCCGATTGATTTATTTGTTGAAGACACTGATCTTCCGAGGTATGACGAAGGTGAAAATTCCTTCGATTACCAATTTTTTTTAGGACAAAAAAAACTTGTTATTTGCAAAAAATCCATCGGTTGATCAATATAAAGCTAAATTTGGGAGCAAATCAATGCCCATTATGACGTTAATTGCTACGAAGGCCTTTAATTCTGCGCGGCTTACTCCATGAAAAAAGGTAATGCGCTTGGGGGTTTTAACAGTTTTTGACAGGCATACCTACTCGTTTCGTTTACCATGAATTCCCATAGATCATCTCCTATGAAAACTAAGAAAAATATTTCATTCATTATGATTGTCTAAAACGAAATACTGAGCAGTGGCTGCCACGAGATCTGGAACTTGAATATTATCGAGTTGATCATTCCAGCAAGCTTCTTGTTTATTATCGGTCGCTAGGTTTTCACCGTCTTCTTCGTCACTTTTAAAGCCATCTAAATCAAAATTTTTGTCTCTAATATTCTCTCCTCTTACAGGAAAACCATGAAAGATCCCTTAGATTACTAGATCCTCCGAATCCGACAAAAAAAGCATGAATATCCCCATCGTTCGGTGCGCTATCTGGCGCATCGGCTGTTGTTTTCGCGTAATTTGATCGCGCGATTGAAAGGGCAAAAAGCCAGCCCTTGTGGGGTCTCTTATCAGCTGTTAAAATATGCTCACAACACGGCAAATGATTGGTCAATTATCCTACTAAATCTCCATAACAACAAAAAATTTAGATTTCCTAAGGGAGACTGGCCTAAGGGTCAACGCGCGCGACCGGTTACGGCTGGTTTAGGTGTCGATGGGTTAAAGTAGGTTTACGCTAGCTTTAACTAGCAGTAAAGTTATTTTTTCATGCTGTGACTGCTCATTTTCACGAGAAAATATAACAAAATGAGGGAGCAAGAAGCGTTTCTCTAAATCCCAAACAGCTTGTAACATTTCGTTTAGGGTTTCAGGTTGCATGAGCGAAGAAAGCAAAAAAACCCATGCATCGCTTCGAAAACTCTCCACCACTTCCACCACCATTTCACCATTTCACCCAGCTATGTGCAATCAAAGGGAAAACAACAGCTTTGTAACCACCCTAGATGCTTCTAGAAGCCTTTTCCTATGTAACTAGACCCTCTCTGAGGGTACACTGGGTTGCCATCACATAATCATTTTCCAGCAAAACATTTATTGTAACAAACAACATACTTGCTCTTAGAGGCAAAAACCTCTTCCTATTTCATTGTGTGCACTCAATCGTGTGAAATTACCATGTACGCAACAAAATAAATTTCAGGTTCAAACCCTTTCCTGAAGAGTCGACAAGCTTTCTTTCAAATAATTCTTGACTGTCACATTTCAAATTATTATTTTTTACTTGACTCTGTTGAACCCATAAGTTACCAGATAATTTTCCATTTGGTTTACACTAAACTCGTGATAAAATATTGGAAATACAGCTCACTTTGATTTCGGCTTGACGGGCGAAAGATTGAGGTCGAAGTCCATTACTCAAAGCTTTTAAGATTCCAGATCATCATCGCCAGTCTTGTTCATCCAATTGACGTTCCCTTCTTGAGCTCCATGAGAGCATGTTTTGTTGGCTAAAACGCCATTGCTGGTTAACGAGAATAACAAACTCACCAGGCAGAATGTATATTTATATTTAATTAGGTTAGCACAATGGAAAGACGCTAATCTCATTTTGACACGAAAATGCTTTACTATTGCCATAAAAACTATCCAGTTAAGCTCACATATTATAAAACTTATGATGAATTCATAAAAACGACCTTTTCCAGTAAACGATTTTTTGAAAGAAACAACATATTTGCTATTAGAGGCAAAAACCCCTTCCTATTTCATGACGTGCGTGAAGAGAAAAAACTTTGTGGTGTCAAATATGCGCAATATCACAACAAACTAAATTTCAGGATCAAACTGTTTCCATGAAGAACCTTTTTTTTGAAAAAGGAAGCACAAAATAGACGGCAAGCTTTCTTTCAAAGAATTCTTGGCTGTCACATTTCCAATTATTTTTTTACTGAAGACTGTGCAGAGTTGATCACAGGTCCACTTAAGGTGTTCCATTTGTTCTCTGTCTTTGCTGAACCAATAAGTTACCAGAGAATTTTCCAGTAATTTTGGTTTCAGTGTTCTACATAACAGCACACTTGGTAAAATATGAGAAATACAGCTTACTTTGATTTCAGCTCGACGGGTGATAGATTGTTGTCGAAGTCCCTTACTCGTTGCTTTTAAGCTTCCAGGTGGTTGTTTTTCACCGCCTGCCTAGTTTATCCAACTGACTTTCCAGTAATTTTGGTTTCAGTGTTCTACATAACAGCACACTTGGTAAAATATGAGAAATACAGCTTACTTTGATTTCAGCTCGACGGGTGATAGATTGTTGTCGAAGTCCCTTACTCGTTGCTTTTAAGCTTCCAGGTGGTTGTTTTTCACCGCCTGCCTAGTTTATCCAACTGACTTTCCATTATTGAGCTCCATAAGGGTATATTTTGTTTAAGGATCCACTAAAACGCCATTCGCATTACAGGACTTGCGACACCATTGCAGGTTAAGTTAATGATTTTACTATGTCCACCAGAGAAATCTACGCATTTCCACTACCCTCTCGATCCTAAGAAAATATGCGCAGAAAGCTCAATGCACAAAGACACCACTAACCAGGGGAGTGACAGGCAAGACTTTTACCGACACTGAAAAAAAAGAAAATAAATAAATTAAAAAAATAAAACAAACTCATCCCACCCACTTTCCGACTGGGATTGCCATACTGTCAACCTAGTAACAAGTGTCGTACACATGCGCTAAGTTCGGTAAAGCATGTGAGATTGTGAAAGGTCAACGCGAGTGCACAAGATTCATGTCTTCAACCAGCAGCTGTCGCAATGGAGCGTGAAAATAATGCAGAATCATTGAGAAAATGGCGAGAGAAGGAAGAAGAAAAGAAAAAGTCCTCAAAGAAAAAATATTATGAGAAAAACCAGGTAGAAATATCCCAGCTGTATGTTGAGAAAAAACCCAAAATGGCTGAAGAGAAGAGAACATGTGCGTCACTAAATAGGGGTTGCCGCAGCGGGGCAGCTACCGCTACTGCCAAAACGTCAAGTGCAGAAAGGGTAAGAAAGCTTCGTCTGAAAAAAGCCGCAGAAAAAGAAGAAGAAGAACGCAGAAAATGGCTTAGCAAGGAAAGATCTAAGAGATATCGTGACAAGAAACGAGCTGGCGTACTTACAGGACAATCCATGATGCCGACAGTTTCACCCAGAAGTTCTTCCAGTCCTTCAGCATTCCAAAGCCAAAGAGTTCTGAAATTCGTAATGCAACAAGTACCGCTTCGTTTTGCCGTAAGCTGAAAGCATTCGTCTTATCTTAAATATTTATTAAGATATATTTAATATATATCTTTTTTTAACCTAATTATGATCAATATGACTATCTAATTTATCATAAGATTTTTACAGTAGCTCTGCCATTTTTCCTCATAAAATTAAAATTCTGTTCTATTTAGTTATCTGAGGGAGCCCATTCTCTATAAGCCTGCTGGCTTCTTTTGGGCTTCCTCGCCATGAGATTGTAAACAGTAAGACTTTTTTTTTTTCTTCTCTCTCTTGTACCCCTTATGGCGAATAAATGAATGAAATGAAAATGAAATGAAAAGCCATATGGCAAAAGAGAGAGCTGTGGACAAAACCAAAAACGTTTTACAGAAAACGCCTGAGAAAAAGGTTGAGATTGTAAAGAATCTGGTATGTGGCCCTCAAACAAGAAAAGCACTGAACGAGAAAGGATTGGTAACATCTCCCAAGGAGGAAAAAGAGGTTGAAGTGTTGAGAGCTATGGCAAATGATTTAAGTGGTGCAATAAACGTCCTGAAACACGTCAAAAAAAAAAAGAGAGCCAGGCTGCTTTTGGCGCGATTAAATCACTAGCCTTTTGAGAAACCATGAAGAAGAGAAGACTCACCTCTTCAGTTTCAAAGCTGGTTTCTCTCAATAGGCGGTCAATCAGCAAAGGCATTAAACGCCAGGCTGAGGTGCTAAAGGTATATGAACCCAGCTGGCTTTTCACCAAGAGAAAGCCAAGAATAGGCCTTTTGCAACAAGCTCATTATTATTCCCC
Organism: Montipora foliosa; assembly: GCF_036669935.1. Classification (NCBI taxonomy): domain Eukaryota; kingdom Metazoa; phylum Cnidaria; class Anthozoa; order Scleractinia; family Acroporidae; genus Montipora; species Montipora foliosa. The sequence continues at coordinate 30,630,397 of NC_090871.1, read as the reverse complement.
CACTGGGACATTAAAACAAAGAGACCTGAACCACTCAAGCTTGACTTGCCTTTGTTTTACTTTCCCAGTGGGGGAATAATAATAAGCTTCCCCTCCAGCATGGCGGATTTTGTACCATGTGATCGTTAGTTGCAAAAGGCCTATTGATTCAGTAAAGGAAGAAGTTAAGCAGACCATCTGTCAGTTCTGGACATTTCAAATAAGTAGGCCTACTGGTGCGAAAAAAGATCTTGTACCTAAGCATACCTGGAGCATGCAAAACATGTGTTGGAGCAAACACAAAGTGAGGCATATTTCAACTTTTGTGCACAACATCCAGAGGTGGTAATTTCGCAGCGCAAATTTGAACAGTTGAAACCTTACTTTGTGAAAGGAGCTAGAGAAACATGCTGGGAACATGAGGAAGCAAGGCTGGTCTTTAATAAATGTGTCAAGTTTAGGAGGAACGTGTTAAAAGAAGCTGCTCATGCTGACACTCCACCAGTGCCACCAACAGAAGCTGTGGAGCTAACACTGTGTCCAAAGCCTGAAGGAAGTGAGTTTCACAACTACTGTTGCATAAACAGAACATGTGAACATTGTGGAACACATCTTTTCAGGCTTTTAGTATTGCATTTTATCACTTGTATAATCTTCGAAGAATACGAAAATATTTATCACAAGAATTGGTAGAAATTCTCATCCATACATTAATTTACAGTAGAATTGACTACTGTAATAGTCTATATCTAGGTTTACCTGATTATCAAATCCAAAAAATTCAAAAAGTACAGAATGCCGCTGCTAGGCTTGCACATAATGCCGGTAAATACTGTCACATAACATCATTACTGTTTAAACTTCATTGGCTGCCTATTCGTGAACGCATATTATTTAAGAATCTTTTAATTACGTATAAGGTGTTCATGGGCACGCCCCTAATTATATCAAAGAGTTAATTAAATTTAAGAGGCCTGGAAATTGCAACCTTAGGTCAAATACTGACAATTTATTATTAGAAATACAAAAAGTGAAAACATACTACTCTTGGTGCATTTCAAGTCGCCACTCCAAAACTATAGAATAACCTACCATTTAATATTACAAGTTCATTATTTTTACCATCTTTTAAGAAAGCACTTAAGACGTATCTTTCTAGAGAAGTATTCCCATAAATATTTTAATTGTTTACACGACGCATACAATTCTTCTTTAGATATTAAGGCCAGTTTTTATTTTTTATGTTATTCATATAATTAGTTATTATTAGTTACTAGTTATATTATATATTTGTAATTAGTTTTTTAATGAATTTAGTTCCGCGCAGGTGAAACTGTAAATTGATACTTGCGCGTTATAAGTAGATAAATTATTATTATTATTACGGTATTATTATTACCAGAAGAAAGCTCGGAGAATGGGTCAGTCAAGTGGTAGCATCTTGAGTATGTGACATCTGGAAAAGTGACGTCACCTGGGGAAAAGCAGAAGAAGATTGCCCTTGTGCAGATGGTAACTTCGCCAAAAGAGCTTTTCCAGTATTTAATTAAGTTGCCAGACACCTATCCCCATCACCAGTTCATGGTCATCTGGCAAAGAAAGCAGCTTGATGATCTAGTGGAAAATCTTCCACTTGGTCACGTTGTTTGCATCCATGATTATTCAGAGACTTATGCCTGGAAGGGACAAAACGAAATACAATCCCAGTATTTTGATGTCAACAAAGCTAGCCTTCACATCACTGTAATGTTTCGCCATGCCACCATGGATGCTGATGGGAAGGAGAGCACTGCAGAGGAACCAGTTGTAATCAAGGAACACGTGTTTGTTATCAGTGATGACCCAGTGCAGGATTTTGACTCAGTACATCATGCATAGTCACTCACTGCAAAATACCTAACTGAAGATCTTAAGGTAACAGTAGAGAAAATACATGAGTTCACTGATGGTTGTGCAGCTCAGTATAAGCCAAGACACTGTATTGGGGACCTTTCCTGCTGTGTTGTGGATTTTGGTTTTCAAATCTAGTGCAATTACTTTGAAACATCACCTGCTAAAGGTGAGCAAGACGCTGCAGGCTCTCGTGTGAAACAATAAGCCTCACTTGCTGTGATACGTGAAAGAGCCGACATCACCAATGCCAAGCAGCTCTGTGACCACGTAACTGGAAACTTCTCGAAGCCTGCACAGTCTTCCTTCCCTTCCCGTTCCACTGCAGTGCGCCCGAAGAGGAGACTGTTCTTTTATGTTCCAGTAAAAGGAGAAGAAGCTGTTTCTCGTCATTGAGACGGCTGCCGTTTCAACACCATCAAGGGCATCAGGAAGTTGCACTCTGTGGTCATTTCTCCTCAACAACTAAAGCTTCATATCAGGCAGCGCTCTTGCTATTGTGGTAAATGCCTCTACGAAAACTATCCTGACTGTAAGAATAAGGAATATGTGGATGACTTTAGAGAAGTTAAGTTAGAGAGGGAGGCATCCGCTGCAGTCACAAGTTCACCGGCTGATCAAACACCGGAGGTACAGCCAGTCCACCTTCATGTTGCTGACCTCATGAGCAAGGACAGCATCATTACCATTGCTGCAGAAGAAGATGACTCTTATCATTTTTGAAGGTTACAACTGATGGTATTGTTGTTTTAACCAGGGATGAAACAGATGACTATGGCTCTTTTTTTCAAGCAGGAAATGCAGTTGTGAAGCCCAATTTTTTGCTGAGGCACAACTTAAATGATATGACTTTCAAACTTGATGTCAAGAAGACTGCTATTGTTTATCCCGGTACACTTCATTATGTCTGCTCAGAAATTAAAAAGAAAAAAGAAAGGAAGAGGACGTGACGAGGTTTACCAGGTTTCAATGGACGTTCATGGAGATATCATCGCCTCGTTGTAGAGAAGTTTTGCCACAGTTCTCTGAACTGCTAGAAAAAGTAAATCCTGCCTTTGCAGCTAGGGACTGTAGATCTCTTGCGGCCTTTGCTGAATGA
>NC_090871.1:30589929-30614929 GCF_036669935.1 Montipora foliosa | reverse complement strand
GTGGAAGCAAAACGCTTGCCATGGCAACTGTACAATGGGTGCCATTGTATGTGCTGACTTATAAACATTATTAGTGCCAAGTTTGAAAAGAACTGCAGTAATATTTCCACACATATTTTAGATTTTGTGATTTTGTTTTCCCCTTGGAACCACTGATGATGTCATCAGTTTTAACACAAAAACCTTAATATCTCCCCAATGATATTATAAAAATAAAAACACCATGTTTCCTTTCATCAAAAGATCTTTCAAATAAGCGTTAGTTATTTTTTGTTTCATAGGCGCTGTAAGGACGTTCGCGCGAAAATTAATCTTCCTGTTTCAATCAAAGGAAACCATTGCCTCCCTCCTTTCCGCGAAATGTAATGATGCTGACGATGGGGCAGTAATCGCATGCCAAGAATGCACAGTCAATTAATCTCTTTCGCGAGAAGTAACAATGAGAAGGTAATAACATGCCAAGAATGCCAGTCAGCCGTGGTCTCATAGGTCAGACAATCACAGCATAAGTTTCACACCAGAACTGGTGCAAAGTTTCACAGCAAAAGCCATGGTCGTAAGTGGTCAGACAATCACCACAAAAGTTTCACACCAGAACTGGTGCAAAGTTTCACAGCAAAAATCATGGTCGAGTGTCGTCAGACAATCACCGCAAAAGTTTCACACCAGAACTGCTGCAAAGTTTCACAGCAAAAGCCATGATCGCACGTCACAATCTTTGTCATGGTCAGCCTTGGTACTCACTCTGTCATTCAGATGTTGCTTCAGTGCATTTTTTTTAATTGTACGTTTAAGTCAGAAATCAGTGAAAGATCATATCCAGAGCGCTCGGAACAATAAACAATAAGTGTGGCAGATCCGCGAAGTCATAAACGAAAACGTTTATAAAACGTCACATATTGCATGAAAAGAGCCCTCGTTGGCCTTTTGCAGAGGCAGATACAAAAGTCAGACCGGATCAACTGACTTGGGCCGCCAGTCCACGTCGGATCATCTTGAACCGACCCGGATCAGAAAACGAAAGAAAGAAAACCGAAGACTAAATTCCAAAATTCCCGAGATCAGAGGGACAAACTTGTAATAAGGTTCACTCCATTACAACTGATCATAAACAAACTTAAGATGAAATTAGGGTAAACGAACAATCGCTCTTTATCCCTCAGTTCAGCTACATGGCTACGTGGCGATCTCAAATACAATTCACGGCACAGTCCACCTCAGTGAGCGTTGAAATGCCACATTGCAAGGCCAAAAGTTGCTCTAGCCTTATGTAATAGTGAAAATGGACTCTCGATTTCGATGGAGAATTCGGTATAGTACGCGTAAGAAGAACAAACATAAACTTCTCTTACTATTTGTGATCTTCAAAGATCAAAAAGATATCTGGTCAGCAGCTCAATGCCTTCAAAATGACCGCAATTGAACGATGTTTCCGGCCGCCCCGATCTACAGGATCTAAAGGGAGAGTGCATATAAACAAACCTTAGTTTTGGATTTCTTCCCCTGAAACAACGTAACAATTTTTTTTTTGCTTCTTGTTCTCTATGAAGCAAAACCTTAGGCTAAATGAGACATGTTCAGTATATTGAAATAGAGACCATTGTCAAATAGTTCCAATGGAAAATTCCAGCTTACCCAATTACAAACATACAGACTGGACATATGAAATAAGATTTGAATATGTTCTGCTAATGTTGTGCATTATTCAACGGAAAGACTATGCGTCCTCTATCGGCAGAGAACATTTCCAGAGGCGTTTCCTAAACTGACTACATCAGACAAAAAACGCAACATTTTGCTTACCTTAACTTTTGGTTGACTTCACAGATACGGATCGATCAGCGGCCAGTGGGCACTAACTAGACAAAAAACCCAACAATCGAACCAAACAAGCAGGAGGTTTCTTCCAAGCTACAATAAGATTAATGTAAACCGAAAGCGAAACTGCGCAAACAAGACGTTTGTGCAAACAATACGAGACCGTCAACAGTGCTGTGCGCTCAAATCAGTGTGTTGAAATTATTTCGCAGGAATTCACAGCATGATATGCCTTCCTTTATTTCATAACTTAACATTGACACACCCCAGTCAATAATTAGCTCCATGGATAGCACAAAATAGTGTACTGGCAAAATACTCAATTAGGGCGATTTCAAAGGTATTTGCGCGAGATCGCGTTTCGCCTTCTTGCGTGGCTTGATTTTCACACTCAATTAATTGCATGTTTCGCTCGCTCTACTATCCCTGGAAAATGAGGAACTATTCAACAGTGCGAAGATAGATATATTTTTTTATAGTACAGTTACCACAAACTAGAGATTTTTTTAATCTAGCCAGAACCCGGGTTGCAACGTAATTTCCCAGCAAGCATGGTGTTTCTAAAGACGGCAAGTTAAGTAGCGAATGTTTAATTTCCTAGCCAGCGCAATTCTGTCCTATTCTGCCCTGTAGAGCGGGTATTTTGCAGAGCGGCTCCGTTGCGTACTCCTGTGGGTTCTTTCCCTTTCCGTTCGCTTGCTGAGGATTTGCTTGTTTTCTTTTAAAACTCTTGCGATTCAAGAAAGATTGATCACCTAACTGGTTAATTCGTGGGAAGATTTCACTGGAAAAACCGATATCACACTCATCCCTTGGTGATTCATGCGATCAGTCGCTTTTTCAGGTGAAATTAACCGTGGAATTCACTAGTTAGGCAGCGAGGAAAATGTTACATAAATAAGCAATATCCGGGAAAACCAAAGCCTTTTATTTTCACTAATCCTACAGCCAGTAATAATAGACAACCCTGGAGCTCCGCTTTTAGGCTTGGCTAAATCCATATATTAATATCCTTCTCCTGTACAATAATATTCTAGCAAATCAGAAATGTGCTGGAAACTACAAAAATCAATTGCGGTCAAGCTATTAACAGTTACTACCATAGCTCACAGACAAAAAAATAGAAAACAGATTTCAAAGCAGTTACTGCATGCACCCAAACATTATTTTAATTCCTGTCAAAATCTTTGGATTGGGTTCTTGTTTTACATTTAAATATAAAAAAAAAGCTCTTAAACATTTCAGATCTGCAAAGAGAGATCCCCAAATACATGAAACCATAACTGGTAGAGGAGACAGAATTGGCTGCTAAGCATTTTTGTCTGCTGTAAAGGACCTTTCCCTGCTGTGCAGGAAGTGTCTCTTTATACTCTGTCATGGCATCTAAAAAAATACAGGATATATACTTCGATGATGCATGTCGTGATTCCTCTAAATAACTGATCATTTCTATTACAATTAAAGTGCATGAAGAGCACACTCATAAATTTGGGTCTCATTACTTAGAAATGTCAATAATAGCTTTCTCAGGTATTTTCTGCATTTATTACAATACTTAAAGTGACAGCATTTAGCATTTTTACGAGGAATCATTTGTCAATCGATTACGAGAAGGGGTGTGGGAGGCGCGGTGGCCTCATGGTTAGTGTGCTCGACTCCGAATCGAGTGGTCCGGGTTCGGGGCCTGGCCAGGGACATTGTGTTGTGTTCTTGGGCAAGACACTTTACTCTCACGGTGCCTCTCTCCACCCAGGTGTATAAATGGGTACTGGCGTAATGCTGGGGGTAACCCTGCGATGGACTAGCATCCCATCCAGGGGGGAGTATAAATACTCCTAGTTGCTTAATGCTACTGAAACTGGAGATAAGCGCCGGCCTGATGGGCCTTCTGGCTCGTAAGCAGTGACTTTACTTTACTTTTTTACGAGAAGGGGTATCAGGTCGTTTCGCTAATGTCCAGTTCACTAACAACCAAAGTCGATTGGCTAACGTGTTTGGTTGCTCTAGGCACATTTCACGGCTTTCAGTGAGAATGTCAGGCCTTAAGGGAAGACCAATGGGAGAGGATTTTGATCTGTGTTTTTTAGCAGCTTGTAAATCATGTATGCAAACTCTTCACGGATCGTGACTTTTTTGAGCGTATGCTATAGCTGCTTTTATAGAGTAGTCTTATCTGGGGATTTTGAAATATTTGAATGAGACGACTGTCCTAAGGGAACGATTCAATTCTGTTATATCAAATCGATTACATTCATTAATCAGTGCGCGTCACTCGCATGGCTTTTTAGCATCGTCAACAAATAGCATAACCTACAATGTAGTTCCCTGGGTCTTGCAATTCCTACCAATCTGGATCCGTTGAAAATGAGCATTACAGCATTATGTGGGCACCTAAATCACATTGAAATTACTTTCATTAAAACAATAACACACGCTCGTGTGGCTCTCAGCAACGGAGGTCAGAGTATTTCAACTTTAATAGGATATTGTCTCAGCACCTTAATGATATGCATGCTCAACAAAGAACAGATAACACTGTCAACACTTGCAATAACTACCAATCATATTGCTGCCATTTCTATCCGTTGAAAATGAGCGTTGCAGCATAAAAGTGCTCTGCTCTCTGTCCATTTCATTCTGCTTACCTTCTTGGAAGTATCTCTGGACAACTCTTTGGAAATAATTTAAAACATGGAAAGCTTTTATTGCTTCTTTTGCACCGAAGAAGTTACCTCGTGGCAAGAGGCTCTTTTATGTGACGGCTGCGACAGGTGACAACACCGACCTTGTGAGACAAGGATAAGTTGGGAACAATATAGGGCAGAAGTCCGGTCTGGAGATGAGATAATTTGGCGATGCCTGTTCTGTAACGATGAGGTCGTCCCTATCGCCGAGAGTTCAAGACAGATTGGAACATTAGCGAAACAACTTTTTCTTGTTAGCGAAACAACAGAGCATGTTAGCAAAACGACTTCCATTGTTAGCGAACTGGATGTTAGCAAAACGACTTGTATTTCGAGAAGGAATCATTTGTCAATCGTATTCATGTAACTTGCCCGTATGAGCACTTTTTTCCAAATCATTTGCATCACCATTTGATCTAAAACTTCATTATTCTTGTTGACGGTTTACCTATTTTTTTACAGGGTTATAGCATTTAAGGCAAGTTAAGTATCCTTGCTTAACAAATTGACTTGACGGTGTGAAAATGTGAATTCTGCATGCATGTAAATCGTTCCTCATTTTGAAGACAGTAAGGCATCAAAGCAAATGTTATTCGTTTAAAGTTAACGCTTACCTTTTTACTTGAGTTACTGTAAGCATTTCCTTGCCTGGATCGGCATTTAAAGAGTAAAACTAACAAGAAGATCTTTCAGATCTTAAAACCACGCTTTGAAAATTTATCTGTTTTTTTACCACTATAGTCGCAAAATATAGTCACATGCGTCACATAATTCAAGAATTATGTTATCCATGGCTATCCTTAGTACGGTGGTTATTTCCCTAAGGCAAGTGTTTCAGTTTGCTTGTTACTATCTACGGCCCTGCCTAGGCTTTATGTAGATTAAGCCTTTTTTCCCCAGAAAAATGCTTCACCCGTTTATGCTCCATTTTTTCCAATAAAATGCTTGGTTTCTCGCAAAAAAATCACTTATGCATGAAATTAGGGGCAAAACCCCTTAGTATTTTGTTGCGTGTGTAACCGCAAGTAACAAAATAAATTTGAGAATCAAACTTCTTTCTGAAGAACCTTTTCCTTGAATAATGAAGCACAAAATAGACAAGTTTTCTTTTAAATAGTTCTTGACTGTCACATTTCCAATTGTTTTTTAACTTTTGAGTTGAGTACAAGTAAATACAAATATGCAGACAACAGAGATCACAGATCCACTTTAAGGTGTTCGATTCCTTCTTTGTCTTTTTTGAACCCATAAGTTACCAGAAAATTTTCCATTTAGTTTCAGTATTGTACATAACACCACACTTGGTGAAATGTTTCAAATACAGCTCACTTTGATCTTGGCTTGACGGGCGAATGATTGCTGCTGAAGTCCATTACTCGTCGTTTTAAGATTCCATATATTTATTTTTGACAGCCTGTGTTTTTTATGCAATTGACGTTCCATTCTTGACCTCCATAAGGGTACATTCTGTTTAAAGATCCTCCAAAAGGCCATTTACATTTCAATCTTTGACGTCATTACAGGTTAATGAAATATTTTACTGCGACCACTAGAGAAATCAGTGCCTTTCTACTACCCCCTGGAAAGGCACCAAAATACGGGCAGAAGACTCTACGCAGAAAGAGATCACTTAGCAGGGGAGTGATAGGCAAGACTTTTACCGACAGACGCACACAAAAAAAAAGAACACAAACAAATTCCACCAATTTTCCGACTGGGTGACCCTCAAATGGTCTTAATGACCCCCCACTTGACAAAATTAACTGGAACCCTGCAGTTTAATACCACCCAATTCAGTGTCTTCTGTTTTTGTGTAACACGTACCACAGGCAACCCAGTGTACGCTTTCATGGAGCGTTCTTGTTGGGACAGGAGGTCCGAGAAGTTGTAATTTTGGCGTCAAAGGAACCCCTTGGAAATCGAGCTTGAAGTTCCGTGTGCAGTTGATGGTCTGCTGAATAACTTTGCCCTACTCTTGAAAGCCAATTATGCTGAATCAATCAGCTTGTGGGCACGTGCTAAGCTGTCAATTGACACCCAATTTTTTCATGTGTGATTGACATGATATGTCAATCATTTTTGCGTGCAGCTTAGGGCAGGAAACAAAAAAAATTGACTTAAGTTGTTTTTAAATTAATTTCTCAGGATTTGTTTTCGGGAAAATATACCTCACAGCCCACTGATTCTAGATTTGCAAAAACAAGAAATTTGAGGGAGACGTTCAAAGTTTTCTTTATCGAGACCTTAATGGAATACAAAGGGTACTTGTTTAAGAGAAAACGAGCATTTACTTCGCTGCCGAGCTTACCTTGAGGCAAATCTCTTACGTTTTGTACGCGCAAATGCTCATGTGCGCGACTTTGGGGTTTAATTAAGGAAGTTCGCACGAAAATTGTCTATCATTGATTTTTTCCCTGCAAATTTTACCATTGAAAGATGATGAGTTAGTGATGTCAGAAATGTAAAAAAAATTGGGGGATCACCAAGTTCGTTTTGGAGAGAACTAGCCCGGAAGGACCCCCGAAATGTGAAAAATTCCGTCTTCTTTAGCCAATAAGGCCACAGTGTCTGTAAGCCCAAAAATATTGCAATGACATCTTTGAAGTGAAATGTTCTCTACCAAACTTTGTTTAAGTGGACCCATCAAGTGAATTTAATTAACTGTTGAGGTTCCTTAAAGAACACGTTTGCATTTAGCGACCAGTTTCATGCGCCTTGCAGCAGCAAGAGGGCAGGATTCCATGTCAACACTTTAATTTTTAAATGACTCTATGGCGGAGATGGGCAGCAAGCCGTACGAACGAATTAGAGCAAAAACGAATCAGTTGTACACTCCTAAACTCTTACTGTCCTATACTTGTTTTTATCACTGTTTGGTGGTGTATTTGTCCTTTGTTTACTTGTTATTTTTTCGTCCTATTTTTTTCTTTGATCTTATAGTTTACATCTATAGTTACCGTATTTACCCGCGGATAGGCCGCACTTTTTTCCCAGAAAAATGGGACCGAAATTAGGGGTGCGGCCTATACGCGGGTACAAGTGTTTTGACACCTCATTAATATGCAAGAATCTCACGGTCGTACACTCAATTGGTATTTTAATGTTGGCTTTCAATTGTTTCTGAATTACAACACATACAACTAAACACTAAGGCCATATCTTCGAAGAATCTTGATTTGTGATCCGTTTGCTGACGATGATAGAATGGAGTCAATTGTAGACGAAGAAGGTGACCTATTCTACGCTGGTGAAGATGAAGTTGCCGTCTTGGAAGTGAATGAACAAGAATACCGCGACATCTTTGGTGAAAGTGACGGTGATGAAAGTGATTTCAATGGATTTTAATTAAGGAAACTTTGTTGTGCAGCATTGATCAACCGGAAAGTATAACAGCTTTTACTTAGATATTTTGAAAGTTGTTAACACATTACATCTTGTTTACGATTTTGGCGAACGTGTTTAGGAGCGTTACGCTTCATTTTACTCGTGTTTGTATTTAAGGCACAAAATCTTGTTTCGAAAAAAAATTTGTTTTTAAATATTCTGTATATAAAATGTTAGCGAAAAGAAGATTCAGTTTATAGTTTGAATATTTTCAAGTTCATGTAAAAATTATTGTCAAAAATAAATTTGACTTGATACGCATTAGCTGTTGTTGATTTCAAACTTCACTTTATTTCATCCTGGTACTCGACCTCACTATTTTTTTTTCCCATGAAAACCATGGAAAGTTTGGGGTGCGGCCTATACGTGGGTGCGGCCTATCCGCGGGTAAATACGGTACTATCGGAGGTGCTCTTGGGTGAAGGTGACCAACGTGATACTCCGAAAAAAATCATGGAAAAATTGGGCCTTAAATTAAGATCTTTGAATGTTAGAGGAATAGGAGACAAGGTTAAGCGGCGTGAGACTTTTAACTGGTTACGCATGAAAAAAGTGTCAATATATTTTATTGTACCAAAGACAATAAGCATGAATGGGAAGCAGAATGGGGCTATCAGGCCTTTTATGGTTGCGGTTCAAGAAAAAGCGCTGGTGTCGCTATTGTCTTCAATAATAACTTTGATTTTCAAATTTCCAAAGCTTATACTGATTGTGAGGGATGCTTTCTAATATGTAACTTAATTACCAGTTGAAAAAAACTGACCTTAGCAAATATATATGCACTAAATGAAGATGATCCTTCTTTTTCACTTCGATCTTTGACCATTTGTTTGATTTCCAATGCGAAGACATAATTCTAGGAGGTGACTTTAATTTAGTGCTTAATGTTGAAAAGGATAAAAAAGGTGGTATGAGTAGGACTCATAAGAAGTCATTGGAAATCATCAACGACTATTGTGAAAGCTTAGATTTTGTCGATGTTTGGAGAGTATTAAACCCAGAACTTTTTGAATATACCTGGCGACAAAGAAAACCGAGCAATCAGTGGCAACTTTGGAACAAGATTTAACTGATATGCATATTAATGATTTTCGAAAACAAAAAATATGGACCAAGCTTGAAGCAAAGAAAGAACAATTAGAATCATAAATCGAATATAAAACAAAAGGGGCGATTATCAGATCGAAATCACGATGGCATATATTTTCTTAATCTGGAAAAGAGACATTGCAAGCATTAGGAACAATTACTCAACTTAAAGTCAGTAAAAAGGATTTTGCCGATACAGACAAAGAAATTCTGAATGAGTGTGAGTCTTTTTACCAAACTCTTTACAGTTTTAAAACCAATAATGAGAAATCTAGTGACGGTTTTTTCCCACCACAGCAAAATCAAAATCACTTGACCAATGCGGAACAACTTGTTTGCGAAGGCTTGTTGAATAGGGAAGAATATCTGCAAGCACTAAACAGTATGAATTTGGACAAAACGCCAGGAAGAGATTACCTCCCTTGCGGATTTTTCAAGATTTTTTGGAATAATGTGAGTGATATCTTAATAAGTTCTTTTAACTATTTGTATGAAACAAGAACACTTTCAGTATCGCAAAGACGCGGAATTGTTAAACTTATTCCTAAAAAGTACGCAGATCTTAGTCTAATTAAAAATTGGCCACCCTTGAAATTACTTAATTGTGACTATAAGATTGCAACAAAAGCTATAACAAGCAGAATAAAAATTTTTCTTCCGAAACTCGTCTCTAATGATCAGACAGGTTTTATTAAGAAGAGATTTATTGTTGAAAATATCCTTTTAATTGATAGTGTTATTAGATACACAGCAGCGAAGAATATTCCCGAACTTCTTCTTTTCCTTGATTTCGAGAAAGCATTGGATACGTTAGAGTGGACTTCCTTTCAAAAGACTTTAAAGCATTTTGGCTATGGCCCACAACTTCTAAAATAGATTAATATTTTTTACTGTAACATTGAAAGCTGTATTTTGAACAATGGTTGGGCAAGCAATTTCTTTAAACCGACTAGAGGAGTTAGGCAGGGCTACCCTTTGTCGCCATACTGAGCCAATATGCAGATGACACCACGCTTATCTTCGACGGTTCGACAGAATCTCTTGAAGAATCTTTAGGAGTATTAGATCTTTTTGGAGAGGCATCTGGTCTCTGACTCAACTCTGGTAAAACAGAAGCTCTATGGATCGCCGTGAAGGTAAACAGTGGTCTTAAAGTCTGTCCTGAAAAAAATTTTAAATGGCCTAAAGGACAAGTTAAAGCTCTTTTTGGTTTTCGTCAGATTCAAATATAACAGTTTTTCATAATTACATAGATAAAGTGGAAAAAGTGAAAGCGATGTTAAGATGTTGGAAATTTCGTAGAGTTAGTCTGCTTGGGAAAATTACAGTCATTAAAAGTCTTGCGGTATCACAATTGGTGAATATACTTTTGCCAATTCAAACAGACCATAAAGCAATTAAAGAGATAAACATGTTCTTTTATAAATTTTTATGGGATGAAAAAGGGGATAAAATAAAAGGAAATGTTATGATAAACGATTTTTCTGAAGGAGGACTTAAAATGACTGATGTAGAGTCTTTCAATAAATCTCTTAAATCATCTTGGATTAAAAAATACTTGATTCTGAAAACAGTAGTAGCTGGAAGCTTTTTTTTGACTGGGAACTTCAGTCACATGGAGGAAAGACGGTATTTTTAGGAAACCTTACTAGGAAGGACGCATGCTGTTTCATTAATGTCTCAGACCCTTTCATCAAAGAAATTCTTGAAATTTGCTGTGAAGCTTCCTTCACGGAAAACTTGACATCCGAAACACAGTTTTTATCTTTACCTCTATGGTATAACTCACACATAAGAACTGTAAATAGACCAGTTTTTTTCAAAGATTAGTCCCTTAAAGGTATAACCGAAGTTAAGCTCATTCTAAATGATTACTTCGAGTTTTTATCTTTGACTGCTTTTGAAGACAAATATAACCTTCAAGTTCCTCCCTTAAGTTATTACGGAATAATTTCCGCAACTAATTCTCTCCGTAGGCAGTTATGAGAGCTTTCTTTCAAAATTTTTAAAACACTCAAAACCCTCTAGATTAGTTTATAAGAAGTTAGTATTCTTTACATGTACCAAGAGTTCAAAATCCATAGTCTTTAATTTTAAATTCCTACATCGACGACTTTTAACTAATAGTTTTCTTAAGACAATAAGACATATAGATAACGAGAAATGCACCTTCTGTCAATATGGTAAAGAAAGCCTCTTTCATTTGTTTTGGGAATGTAGCAAAAGTTGTTGTTTTTGGAATCATGTTTTTTCATGGATGCAGGCCTCTAAAATTGTTAGTAAAGAATATGCTTTTCAGGTAGATACTTGCTTGGGACTAAGGGCAGATACCTCTAAATACCAATTCCAAATTAATTTTGCCTTTTAGACCAGCAAACATTTCATCTGGCTGTGTAAATTTAAAGAATGAAAGCCAACTTTCGAAGAATACTTACGGATTCCATGTCCCGAGGACAGAAATCTTGAATATTTTTTTGTTCATTTTTGGACAATGTGGAGATAAATGGAAATGAAATCTGTTTCTGAAAAGAAAAGTAGGGGTCACCAAACATACAAGATCGTTAAATCCAAGCAAAGCTATAGAAATGGCCATCTGCCCTATCATTGTTCATTTTAGTACTTACATGTAGCGCGCGGGCTCGATGCATGATGTGGCATGTGAATTTGCGTGTACTGTAAGGATGTGCATTAGCAATGGGCATGAACGTCCTTAATTTGAGCTGCTGACTGGGAGCGAAACAGCCTGGAGAAACTCCTTTTTCCCTGTTGTAAACTGTGACTATTCCACCTAGAAAAATGATGAATCATGCACACATACGAGTGCAGCCAGAGAAAGTCTAGTTGGACTCACGGTCAACACATCAGAATGGAAAATGATCTCTGTTAACACAAATTCACTGGGTCTGTTCTCGATCTTCCAGGGGCTTCACTCTATCTATACTGGGCTATACTGTCACAACTTTCTTGATTTAAAAAAATTGAATGCATTCGATCAGTTTCTAAAGAGAAAATGTGCAACGGGAATGAAGTTTTGCCGAATTGTTGTGGAAAAAGATAATAGCAATGTTTCTTCTTTTCATGGCTTCCACGTACGATTCCGAGTACGTAAAAGGTCTCGATCCTGTTGCAAGATTGCGATATCATTTTAAATTAAGCTACAACAAAGGTGCAAGTAGCCGTCCCGATCCATGTAATTTGAAAGGATGGACAAATAAATCTTGGCCAGATTTAATTTGGGGATTTGGGGATTTGTACACGTATTTTTTTTTTCATTTTCTGTATCTATTTGAGTCACCTCGTCTCTTCATTTTTCTAGAGTTTCATGCAATCTCGTGATGTGATCACTTGTCCTCTAGAGAGGTCTTGTTTTGTTTTTTGGTTTTTAAAGGATCATTGATTTTATTAGTGTGTTTTTCTTACATAGAACACTAACAATTATTACAATACTAACAAAAGACTTACATTACTTACTAGTACAAACTATATAACAACTACGCTTCTTACTATATTATCTTGTAATTACCTAACCTTACAAACTAAATAATGCGTACACTACTTACAAAAAGGTTTTTCTTTTTAATTACCTAACTCTACATTCTATGAATACTTACAACAATTACACCAGGCAAAGCGATTACAAATTTAGAGAGATAGACAACACAACACATCACAGACACGTTGCAGATACTTTAATAAGGTTTTAGAGCTAGAGCTAATTCAATGAATAATTTTGAATGAGCCAACCACAAACTTTCTCCACGCAATATCACAGCAATCATAATAATGGTTCCCATCTTTTGCAAAAATCTTGAAGCTTCTTGTTTTTTGAGGCAATAACTTTTTCAGTCTCCTGCTTAGCCTCTACTTTCTGTAGAAATATATTAAACTTTGGGAGTGATTTGTTTCTTCTACACTCCCATATACATAGTTTACCAAGAATTATCAAATATTTTAGTAGATCATTTCTATTTTAAATGCCAGCTATGACATCTCTCAAAGATAGACTCAAAGTTTCACCCCGAAGATTAGTCCTTCAATTACAGAATCTATTCCAAAAGGCGCCGATTAGGAGCAGCCATAAAAGAGATGATATAAGTCTTCCTTATAAATTGTGCAAAAGGAACATTTCTCTGACTCAATTAACCCAATTTTGAATAATTTGGTATTGGTAAACAGGATGTTATTTAGTAGTTTATACTGAAAAGACCAAACATAAGTTTCACTTGCAACGTTATATGGGATTGAGAACACGTCCTGCAGCGGATTTGAAAACTCTAAATCGCCTGATAGAGTTTTAAAGCTAAAGAAGTATCAGCAAAGTTTAAAAAAATTCTTGGGAGCCAATTCAGAGCTACCTTAATTTTTCGAAAATTTAAGGTAGTGCTGAATTGGCTCCCAAGAATTTTTTTTAACTTTGCAGATAGTCCTATCTCAAACTGCTAATTACTATTTTACAATAAAAAATGGGGGTCACCGAGTTCGTTTTTACGATATAAGCAAGTAAAGACGAAATATAGGTTGTTTTTGGTGAGCTTTCATGTTGCCATGGCAACCTTTTACGTCAAAATATTGAGCGCGTTTTGTTAAGTAATAATTGGTGTTTGGTAAGGTACCATAAGATTTCTTTTACGTGATACAGTTTTGTAGTGACAAACCTTCTAATAAAAAGGTCCTTAAAAGTAGTGAAACTGGTTCCAGCCACCTTAAATAAACAATTCCACAGTCTGCATAATTTTTATAGAAAATGGGTTTGTTATCAATTCTTATGTCTTTATTATTCCAAATTACATATTGGGAGTAGTCCAGAAAAAGCATCTCTAAAGTGTACCCACCAGCTAAGCAACTGTTGATAAAAACCATTTAAGCGTAAATTAAGATCCCTTACATGATAATCACATTTAAGAGCAGAGACCTTCCATACTTTTTCAAATGAAATTCAAAATACTATTTCCATGGACCTACCCGCTCATCAAGAACACATGGAATCCAAGAGAGCCTTAACATTAATTTGACTTTCAAGGTCCGTAAGATTCAGGCCACCATTCTTCAACGAGTTAATAATGGAGAGTCTCGTCACTTTATCTGGACCTTTCCACAAAAATTTATATAGCATCCTCTCCATCTGTTTAATAATTTCTTGTGGACTTTCCAGTATTGTAGAAACATATAAGAGCTTTGGTATAAGGAACGATTTTACAATGGTAACTTTACCAAACAAAGACAAACCTCTTAAATTCCATAGATTGATCGTTTTTTTGAATGTCACTTAAACGTTCATGGAAATTTTGTTTTATAATTTGACCTTGATCACACGAAAACGTACGAAATGAAGGAGAGTCTAAAGGCCTTCAAGTCCCTTGAAGCGTATCAGTTTGTCATCAGTGGTCACGTTAAACCATTGTGGTGTCATCCGGTTGGGGACAATATCCCTTACTGCTTCATTAAAGGGAAAGTAATTCTGTCCCAGAGAATAAACGATCAGCCGCATGATGCATGGGTTTGCCTTCATAAAAAAGACACCAGTGTCCACGCGGCACATTGCACATGTATGGCCGGGTGAGAAAGATGTTGCTGCTTTTTTGGTTACTTTCATTACTAGGCATACTGTTCATTTGGACATGGCATCAACTTAATGTTGAGTTAATGTCATTTCTAGATTTAATATTTTTTGTAATACTCAATGTTCAGTTAATATAAGGATGTGAATAAAAAGCGAGACAGAGAAGGGGCATTCTACGAAAAAATTTATTTCCTTTCTCTTGATCGCTGGCTTGGAGAGGTTTGTAGTCATGTCGCCGCTATTCTGTTTAAAATACAAGTTTCTGTAAAGCTGGGTCATACTTCCAGCACTAGTGAAGCATGCAAGTGGAGCAAAACGTTCAGAGAAAAGGTTAGTTCGTTGCTTCTCATACAAAATGTTCGTGTAGGCACTAATAAGTGTGTGTATGGCAATTACGTTGAGATAATTTATTTTCATTATGCTTATTTTTCATCTTTTCCAATGTTTCAATCAGGTAAATCCCAGATCAGTTGCTGAATTTACCGACCTTGTTAAGAGGAATAGGAAAGGAGATGTACCTTCAGTCTCCTACACCCCTAAACTTCCTATTTCCAACATAACCTAAAAAAAATAAAACCATGCTACATCAAATATCACACTGGCAAATACTGCGAACAATTAGGATCCCCTCAAATACCTTAAGAAATAAATATTTTAAGGCAGCAAAAAGTGTTATCTAATTGTACAAGGAAAGAGATTACAGAAAAAAAATCCAGGTACTGTAATTTCCGGACGTTTACCTGCACGGCAGATTACCCGCAGCGGTCTATTTTTGTTGTAAGGGGAAAAAAAGTTCAACCGATTACCCGCACCCCAAAACAAAAGAAAATCATGCTACTGTATTACCGGGATAAGAACTCATAAAACTTGGAGCGATGAATATTCCGTGTTGTTGTTTACAAAGCGAAAGATCAATAACATTTTCTGCTAAGAATTGGCTGTTAACAATGCAGCCTTAAACACTCTCCTTAGCCATTTCTGGTTTGTCTTCTTAAAACGACCTAAATATCAATGTATTAACGCTAAGACTCGATAGATTGCGAGTTGAAGGCCACCATCTCTACGATTGATCATTGAGCGCCATTTTGATAGGTTGAGAGAAAGTTGGGGCGAGTGTTAGAATTGGTAAATCAAGTTTTCACACGCATTGTTAATGCGATGTTCATTGATCGGTTTTACGAAGACTAGTACTAAGACAAATAAAGCATCATTTCAAAGATTGAATCAACAAACGAGGAAAGACACAGATTTGAAAGAAGTATTGGTTTAATTATCCTCATTTTACCTATTGTTTTTTGATCTTCTATTGAATGATACCGCTTGTAAAAATCCGTTCTAACAAAAATCGCTTGAAGATCGGGAAAATACTCTCTACCTCAAGGCAGTGCTTGCTAGGAATATTTTACAGATGCGCCGAATATTCTGGTGTTTTAAAATTTTGTCCATGAATCTTCGTTTACACCCGTTGCGCGACTCATAATTAGAAAAATTATGCAGCGGCAGCGGTACCATGAAATGAACATGTCTGCATCAGTTTTTGTGTCTGAATTACGGTACTTTAAAGCCTGCTATTTCACATTTTAATTGTTTTGTTTTTAGTTTATTATTCCAGTTGGCAAATAATGTTTTTTTTCAACTAAACATAGAAAGAAGCTGCGAAATTAGCAAAGGAAGAAAGTGATATCACACGCGTGATAAACGATTTTCAATTTGCATTAGTTTTGATCGAGAGCTTTAGGCAATTAAAGCGGGATAAATACGGCAATACACAGTTTTTAGGAATATTTTCATTAATGAGTTCTATATTTTTTCCCTACCTACGGTTTTAAAACTATACCGGAAGATTTAAAAATTATCACATTACCCGCACCCTCCTATAACCCGCACCAACAACTGTTTGCGGAAAAATTAACACATTACCCGCGGGTAATCGCCCAGAAATTAAGGTACCTATTTTTTCAGTAGTTGTAGAATCCAAGTCTGGATCATTGTTTGAATCACGTAGTGGTTTCCTCACTAGAGTACAATCATCATTGACATTACTAGTCTGAGGGGTAGCACAAATCACTGAAGCTCCTGTTGCACCACTATTGAGATGAGGTGATGAGTGGCTAACGACCACATTCACTGGAGGTGGCCTTGAGAGCTGAGTGGAGAAAAGGGTATTTCTGTCAGACATTCTTGAATTTTTAAGTTTTCTAATCTTCAAAGATTTGTTTCCTCAGAGTCCCAATATAGATGTGACCATAACTGAATTGATGCAATTTTAGCTCAGCAGTTAGGTAGGGTTGAACCACCTTGATGGTGGCAAAGTGACATGGCATAAATGAGCCACGAATTAGAAAGTCTATAGACCCTTTAAATAAGTCTAATATATACAGTTTTCCACTATTGACAACATTAAAACTGTAGGTTTTCGATAGAATTTCAAAGGCCGAGTATGTCGTCAATAGTGGAAAACTATATAATTATATGACATTTATTAAAAGGGTCTATAATAATTTGAGAATGAATGTGGGCTGCAGTTTATTAAAGCCCTCCACTATTTGTTTCCTTCAAATAGCAAGACTAGACAGCCTGTGCAGTTAATCAAAACGTAAACTGGGGACGTTTAATTTGAATTACCTTAGCCTTTCCTGAAAATTTTGAGGTCAGTTCCTCTAGTTTTTTTTCAGTTCCTTGCTGCCTATCATTTAATAAAGCAATGGCTTTCTCAATATCATCAAATCTGTTGTGGATTACCTTGGTAGATGTGGCAGACATTTCCTGTGAAATAATAACATTTGAAAGATACAGTTTGTATTTCAGCAATGTTGTTACTATAAATGTGAATGGTACCTTGACCTTTAGTCAACTGAGCATATAATCTCTATGCAAGTGGTGGAGATCGAGGGTGGGAATCAAAACTAAGAGGCATAATTATTCTCTGTTTTTACAATGCTGATAATTTAGTATATAATATATGCATATGAACCTAGTTTGGTTGAAATAATGTCATCTTTTACCTGCAACTTTTCAAAGAAGCTCTCTCTATGATTTTGGTTTGGCTGTTTTAGTAGCAAGCAGTCATCAGCATTGTCAACATTTATCTCTGAATCATTTATGAACAGATCGCGATCCAGCTCATCTTCGGATTCATCAAAGCTGCCTTGCTATGATATATATATATAAAAAATTAATTTCCACTTAGTGAGTAAATGATATTCAAGGCAACTAATGGACAAAAAGTACTTGATTAAGTTTAAAATGCAATGATTTAAACTAAGGGTGCTTAACATTTCTTTTGAACATAACAAGCCCTGTGGGTTAACTTTTCATAATTGCAATTGTATATCAGTTTTCTCCCTGGCTTGTGTCGAGAAGGGGAAACCAATCTTTTAGCACCTTTAACTTCAACTTAAACTTAATTAATTTATTACCTGCACATAGTTTTCAAGGTGCTGAAAAATATCTTCACTTTGCTTTCGGTTCATTGTTGCTTGAGCACAAGCTTCATCTGAATTGCAACAAGCCACAAACAAAAAAAAACATCACCTGCTATGCAATTTATGTACATGTACTGCAATATGTCTGCGTATTTTGGGGTTAACCTGGCTAGCTGTATTCATGAGCAGACAGTATTTGATGTCAGCTGTGATTACTATGCCACAAACTAAATGAGACTTTGTGGTAGGGGTTCTGTCTAAATCTCTGAGAGGTATGTGGTATCTCAGTCACATTTATATTGCAGCCATCCTTTGCTTAAATATACCAAATCATTTCATCTTTTACGTGAAAGCCTACTGAATTGTCTGAATGTTTTTGCCTCTTTGTTCCAGTTTTAGCTCCTTTCTTTCCTTTTGAAAATTGACGATTTCTTGATTCTGTACTTCTTGCTTCTAACGAAGAAAACAGACAAACAAACCAATAACACAATCTGAATGAAAAAACTGCTACATGTATCTTAGAATCCAGTACAGGTTGAAATACCACAAAGGCTAGGGGTGGACCCAGGATTTTTCTCACGAAGGCATGCATCACTAAGGAATGGCATAACTGACTGGTGAGGTAAACAAATTTTGAAAGCAAATACAAAGAAGAAGGCTTCATCTTAAGGGGTGGGGGCAAACTCTCTGTACCCCCTCCCCCTAGATCTGCCCCTGAAGCGCATGTTCCCCAGTTTTGTCCTAAAATGCCAAAGAATAAATGGCAGAAGCCCACTACTGACCTGTCCATCATTTGGCTCTTCTGTAAGTTTTAGATGCTTCACTCCATTTTTCACCTTTTTTGCTTTAATTTCTTTCTTGGTTTGAACTTCAAGCTGAAAGACCAAGAATTAGTTTATGTTATAATACTGGCCACCCTTGACACATAAAGAATGCAATCACAGACATTTTAGTTACATCAGTTCTGCAAACGGCAAGCATAACAAACCAATAATAAATAATAATTACTCGGGTATTCAGTTTGATGTTTACAAATAGGAAAAAGTCTCAAAGAACAAACCTCAACACAAGAATTTTCGTCATCGCTGTTATCAACATTTTCCCACTCCTCGAAAAAATTGGACAAGGGAATGTTCTCTTTGTTGTCTGCATGTCGGTCAAGGAATTTCAAAAATGCAAGTTCGTACCTTGCAAGTTCGTTGCGTGATTTGCCTGTTGAATAATGATGACAAGCCTTGATTACTTTTCTGTAGAATGATCTGAATCCTTACATTAAACGCACAGCTTAATTCCCGAAGTTAAGTCAGTTTAAAAGTTAAGTGATTTCTTTTTGTTGCAAAATAGCATCGTTACTCGATCGTACCTACTTGCATTATTGAAAATGTTGTGCGACGTAAATGTTCTACAAGTAAGTCTGTATTTTACTCACCAGTTTTTATGATAAGTCCTTTCCACGCCTGTGACTCACCAATGTACACATCAGCCCATGTATGTGCCTGGCTAAGTTGTTGGACAGTTCCCAACACTTTATTCCGTGACATTTTCACAGCCGAGTAGTCATCCGGAAAGAACACCAACAGCTCCTTGTGTTCTGGAAATCGATCGACACACAAGTTATTTGGAGAAGGATCGCACCAAATCTTGAAAAATAAAGTCCTTTCTGAAATGTTTCAATGGCTCTTACCTGTGGGTTTTCTCGAAGTTCTTGCTTTTGAAGTATTTGACATAATGGCTTTGCGATTCCTTAAGTGAAAACCAGTGTCACACAAATCATGCGACCGAATGAGCAATGTGCGAAAAGCATGTGAGCTTCACCACTATCCAATCACTGAAAGCCAATTAGAACCAGTGACAAAGGAATTGCTTTGGTCGGCATGATTAAGGGACGGACCATTAGAAAAGTTATGGGGGGGGGGGGGGGGGGTCGAAGTACAAAAAAAAAATTCATGCAAGGGCAAATTAAGTGAAAAAAAATTCATGCATGCAGAGTAGACCAGGAAAAAAATTCCTGCATTGGCCTTCCACACATTTTGCACAAATCTTAAGAAGGCAGGCAGGAAAGCATACTGTGTGCAAAACATCGGCCCTTTGAATAAACTTGTGCTGAATTTTGGCCTTGTAAATAATCATACCTGATACAAAAAAATATATCCGAGGCTTGTAAGCTTCTCATAAATTTTAATAGCTGGCAATTTCAGATATGATTATTAAATAACTTTAAATAAATTTAATTCTACTTTTCTATGTATTATAAAAACTCAACATCTTATAAGGTTATCATTTCCTTACTTTGTGTGATATATTTAATATCTGGAACAAAACATTTTTTTTAAATACCTTAGATAACAATAATGAGAGTACTCCCCACAAATCGAAGGAAACACCCAGAATACATATTATTTCTTGGTACTTCTAACAAGCAACAGATAAATAAAAGTAAAAATAATAAAAAAATCTTTTTTCTTAGATTTTTTTTTTACAGTTGTTGCTGGTCCTTTTAGATAAATGAAACTAAGTCAAAGATACATGTTCTTTTCAGATAAGCAGCCTAAAGACTTTTAACATTTGGTCAAATTTATCTATTTTTACCATACATTTTTAGACAATTTCCATTCCGGTTCTTGATAATAAAAATATCATCATCATAATTGTATTTTATGAACAAAAACTTAAACGTATCAATATGGTAAGAATATATCATAATTTATCAATGGTAGGGGTATATTGCAGAATGCAAAACACTAAACGTAGAATGCAGAACACTAAACGCAGAACGCCAAATGATAGTCAGCAGTATAATAGCACTGAAAATAGTGATTAGGGCTAAGACATGACTATAGTGATAAGGGTTAAGCACTGACTCAAAGTATGGTTAGCTTTTAGTTACTGTTAGGGTTGTCACTATATACAGGTGACCATCATTTGTAAATTCAAATTAACGGAGACAGTAAACAGACACAATTGGAGACAGAAAACCAACACAAATTTATTCAGTTACACAATTTTAAATCACTTAGTTTCATCCTAATTTCACATGAAATTCACGTGGACCTCGGGATGTTCTGCGACCCTACGGGAAGAACAATTATCTTTTTAGAAAGAAGAAAATCATCAATAATGTCCAAGCGTGCCAGAGCATACGGTTTTTTCGGCTCAACTGACACCCGCCGGCAGGGGAAACTCGAGCTGAAAAAAGGGGATGCTCTCACAGCCCACAGCGAGAAAAATGTATGATTCCTGCAACATTTTGCTTATAGACTACAAGTAGTCCCTCTTTCGCTTAGTCTGTCGTGCGAGAAAAATCCTGGCCCCAGGATTTCGAGCAGGCCTTTTTCTTTTCTGGCAGTGTTCTTTCGCGTCACACACGACGCACTACTCGTAACTTAAAATAAACGTGAAACAGAAAACGTTCCACAACAGTAAACACAAAACAAACATTTACCAGCTCTATCCAGCCTTTGGGGGATTTCTTGCACCGTCAGCTGCTCCGACAAAAAGCGAACGGCTAGGATTGCCAATCGGTCCCTGTTAAATGTGGACAGATAGCATTCTTTGAGTTCCTTTGCTTATGCCTTGAACTGAAAAATGCAACTTTCAAAATTTTTTTCTCACGTATTACTTACCATCTTGCCAGGTGATCATTCAGTGGTTTCGTCTGACAAAGAAACAAATTATTTCAACCGGCTCTGGCTTTTGGTAAAACACACAGAATTTTCGCATAGTACTTTACGTCGTTTAACAGGTACCAGGCTGTAGAACTTACATTATCTAAGATCGCTAAATTGCCTTCCAAGTATGACCCCATTTCCTCGAGCAAATCGCGAACTTGCCCATTGGAAAAAGTGAGCGGCGAAATGAAAAGTTAGGTGATAAGTGTTGAAAAACGTCTGAAACAATCGCGACCCGAAAGTTCAATTGAACAGATCAGCTGCCATACCGTTGATTGCTCTCCTGGTTCTTGTCCCGATTTTGGACTGACCATTTGAATATTCCCCAGTTTTTTTCTTTTCTGGTCCTACTTGTCAAAAATATTGCAATAACTGAGGCTACATTCACATGGTACCGGAAGAAATTTCTACTGGTTGACAATTCGTCCATTTAGGGGTTCCGTTCACACTGAACCACGCTAAACGTAAGAAAATGTAGACGCCTCGCCATTCAAAAAGTTGAACGCCAAAATTGAGGACGAATTGCATTGCTTGGAAACATCATGGTGTTGATGCAAAATATAATCCTTCAAATGGACTTGACCTGTACAGCTTACCAAGCGGGAAGGCGACGCTGTGTTAGCGTCCTCTTACAAACCGAAAACGGCATTCAAAAACGTCGTTCAGCCATCAGTAAGCCAAAAAGGAAAAAGAGAAAACATTGGGTGAGACCAGGAAGAACATCTCTCTGGTGGGAGAAAATTTCATGAAATTGTGTGATAATGTCAGACCTTTTCTGCAAAAGCAGTCTACAAATATGAGATCCCCTATTAATGTTGAAAAACAAGTAGCTGTAACTTTGTATTATCTATTGGACGAGGGTAGATACCTCAAGGTTGGTAATGCATTTGGGATCGGGAAATCAACTGTGTCTGAAACTGTTCGCAGAGTTTGCAAATGCATTTCGATCGTCCTTGGGCCTGAGTGCATCAAATTACCAACATCAGAACAAGAAGTGAAACAGGCAATTTTTATGATGCTCATGGCTTTCCACGATGCATAGGAGCTGTTGATGCAACTCATATCTTTATTAAACAGCCCTTTGAAAATACAACGGATTTCATCGACCGGAAAAACAGATATTCCTTGAATGTGCAAGCCATTTGTGATTATAGATATTGTTTTATGGATGTTGTGATAAAATGGCCTGGGAGTGTCCATGATTCCAGAATTTTTTGTAACTCAAAACGCAATGAAATGTTAAGGAATGGTTCTATCCCATCCTTACCAAAGGTTATAGTTCCCAATACTGACCCTGTTCCAATCTGTGTCCTTGGAGACCGGGCATACCCACTGTTGCCTTATGTGATGAAGGAATTCCCTGGTGGAGGTAGCACACCAGAAGAACAATTCTTTGGATGGCGACTTTGTTCTGCACACATGGTTATGGAATGTGTATTTGGGATACTCAAGGGCAGATTTGGAGCACTCAAGGGTGAGATGGACATAAATCTCAATGATCTCCCTAATGTACTAAATGCCTGCTTTATTCTACACAACTACTGCCAGATGAATGGTGAATCTATAGCCAACGAGGTAGTCGAGAAGGCAATTAGCTACGAGAGGCAGTTCCAGCCTGGGGCTCCAAATGCTAGGAATCAAGGTCCAGAAGCCAGGAGCAAACAGATTCGTAAAGTTTTTGTAGAGTATTTCAATTAATGTCATGTAAGAGCTATTAATTTTCAAAAGAAATTGACAAAGACCGATTGCAAAGAATTTCCAAAGGAGGCTGAGGTGATTGCCGTGAACAAACCCTTCCTGGAATTCCAGACAAAAAACCCACTAACACCTCAGAATTTCTGTATGTAGTTTATGTTAAAACCACTTGCATCCCTTCTCTTTGATATTATCCGATAGTTATTGTCCATGGGAGTGTGGAAAAATATCACTTCTGTTCATGAAGGCTGCATCCCTGGGAATTTTCTAGACAGTGATACTTGTGTTATCAACAATATATTGGTCTTACAAATGAACCAAATGTAAAAAAACATGGGTGATTCTTTTTTTACTGGTTAAACTTCATTCAACAAGTTTTACTCTTATTAAATAGGAAAGACAATACCTTTAAAATATGGAACTCAATAACCATCAATAGCAACACGAAACTGAACAAAAGGCAGTTTGACAGCTTAGAACAATAAAATGTTTGTCAAGCCTCAATAGCCTGTGACACTGAATGGTTACAAGGGATTCAAAATCCCTAAGTTTAATCGTTCAACTATGAAAACTTGATTCACTTACGAATAGTTAACATCATGAATGTACTCGTGCTTAGCGCTGGTAGTGCCTGAGATTAACACAACTTTGTTCAAAGGATGCTAGTAACTGATAAGTGGAAACAATCTAACAGATGTTGTAGAGAATGTAAAAAATGTTATCATTGTTCAACTCTGATCAAAATGAGAAGGATCCTGCAAATGCCAAAAGTCTGGCACATTGTTGGGTTGCTGTTGATATTGCTGCTGATATTGGGGGTGACTGTTGTACCACTGATTATGATTCTGTTGCATCATCATCCCTAGCATGTTGAACCCATTCTGCAGTGTTGAGCTCAGAAAATTTAAACTAGTAGCAAAACTTTGCATACTTTCTGTGTACTTTTTTTCAGATTTTTCCAGCTGATCAATCATTCTCTTGTTAAGTTGAAGCTCTTCTTGTCCAAGTGCTAACAGTCTTATCTGTTGTGACTTTCTCGGTCAACTTGGAATTTTTTTTCTCTATTAGTTTAGAAATTAAGTTTCGTCTTGTATCAATAGTTTTTTTCAACTGCTTCCGTGACACGTGCAATTGAGGTTGTCCCACTAGTATCATCGTCACTGGCAGCATCATCCACAGCAGAAGGCCCTGATGCAACTTCCTCAGAATTTTCACTTACAGATATCTCCTTAGAGGTTTCGATGCCATTACCCATGGCCTCGACAGCTGGGCATCCACACCATAATTCTGAGCATTCGTCAAATAGTAACGTTACAACTCTACCCCCTCCGCTTCGTCTTCCAGAGTCGTCGGCTTTTCTATACCCAAATTTGATTTTCTTCAACTTTGCTATTATCTTTTCTTTGCTGAATACACCAGTATTTTTGCTGTTGGGAAATTGTTTGGGGTCGACTTCGTTGTTTGTTGGATATCTTTCAATGAACAGTTCTAGTAAATCCTCGTACCTTGTTCGAATTGCAGTCAATCCACCCCAGAGTCGATCCGCCCCGAAGCTGAGTCGATCCGCCCCAAATGATATATATTGAAATATTTGAGCGATATTATTTCTGAATGATGAAATAACGCATGTGCGAGTGGAAATATCAATCAATCGCCTGGTTTGGTGAGTGGAATTGT
>NC_090871.1:30569929-30574929 GCF_036669935.1 Montipora foliosa | reverse complement strand
GGCCTAAAGTACATCAATAAAATTCCTTTTTTGACCTTGAGCCCACAAAGACGATCTGTCATATCACGAGTTATAGTACATCTGTGATTTCTAATTTTAGCGTGATTGCTATTCACTGGCTTTTGACAGTCGACTCTGAAATGGCTTCTTTCCTTTTCCGTTCACTTGCTGAGGATTTGCTTGATTTGTTTTAAAACTCTTGCGATTCATGAAAAATTAAATGCCTAACTGGTGAATTTGACAGTAAATTTCGCTGGAAAAACCGACATCACACTCATCCGTTGGTGATTCATGCGATCAGTTGGTGAAATTAACCATGGAATTTACTAGTTAGGCAGCGATGAAAACGACATAATTAAGCAATATCTGGGTAGACGAAAACATGGACAATTCCAAAGCCTTTTTATTTTCACTAATTCTACAGCCAGTAAGAATCAGTCAATTGAGGATAAAACATAAATTGGTAAGTTCTGTTGGGAAATTAAGCGACATGAACGCGATAGTGACAGTGACAAACAGAATGAATTTTTAGACTTTCTAGAGATGCTTTTTACAAGGGTTTTCACAGAGTAGTAACAAAGGATCGCCATTTCATTTCGTCGAGAACGGCAGAGCGCAAGATTTGAGCTTTTTATTGCATTAGCCTTGGAATCTTCCACCATCGCCTTCCCAATGTTGTTCGTGTGACCATTAATATCTAAATGTTTCACACAAGTTCGATAAAATCCAAGATTGTATTACATCAAATCACATAGTAAAACAAAATAAAAGTATTAATACTCTAAGTGGTCATTCCTGTGGCTAAAACCAAGGAGTTGTACTGATTTGAAGAGCTTGTTTTCGACGTTCACCTGAGTGTACTGATAGAAGGGAGGAAAGCTCCGTTTGGGACCGCTACAGCATCGAGCCGATTTTCACCAACAAATTCCGATCGGACAAGTTTCAAATCACGCACCAGGCAAGCTGAAAGCCGAAGGTTTTCTCTCATACCATTATCTCTGAAATTCGTCCAAGACTGAAAGCGCTAGACCTCAAATAATATCGAAAATTCCAGCATTTGAAGCTGATTTTCGAGTTTTAGCTTGCAGCTGTCACACCGTTTGCTCCTCTCTGATTGGAGGACAAGACACAATCAAACCCGTCGTCAATTCGAAGCTTTCTACATATAAACTTGCGGTGTCCAGAGCGAATCCAAGTTTGAACATGGAAGAGCGCAAGGTCAACTATATTTTTTGGTCTGAGTGATATGTGTGCATAGATTTTTTGCTTTGTTAGCGCTCACGCACCATGAACACAAAGGCTACAGCAAACGTTGTACTACCGACAACAACAAATTAAAAAAATAATAACAACGGAGGAAGTTGAGGATGTAGAAGATGTGATGGCATGTCAAGATGCAGAGTGGGAAGATTAGGTGGAAGAGGAGGATGATGAGGAATATGAAGAGGAAGAGGAAGAGGAAGTATGAGGGAGAGGAAGAGGGAGAGGAAGAGATTGCTGGGGCATTTACCCAAGTTTTGCCGTGAGATTTGTGTGTCATTTGTTTGACAGACTCTCAAAATGAAAGTTTCATACATGGGACAACAGGGCATCACGTATGCTGCATTGGATGTGCAGAAAAACTGAAAAACAACAAAAAGAGATGCCCTGTTTGTCGAAAAAAAATCAAAATGGTAATTAAAAACTTTTTCCAATGAAGTTATAATTTAAGCATATTGTGATTTTGGGCAGGTTCAATTTAAAGTAAGCATAGAAACCAGTCGCCTTTATCACACTATTCTTGGAAAAACCCACTACTTCAGTCCCTCACTTTTCAGGGTTTATGAATTCAATCATAAATATATACATGTAAACGTACATAAATACCCTCAATCTAAAAAGTCAGTGAACATAAACTTAGAGAAAGTTATACAGTATGTATGCATTGGTTTCGATAAAAGAGTTGTCCTAAAAATACTTGGTTAACAAGACCATGAGCCAAATTTCTCTGTGGCATATGTATGCCTTAAGTGGCTGGACTGTTTATACATGTCACTCGAGTATGCTCATGCATCCTAAACTTAAAGTTCAAAAATGAAATCTTCGGTGCGTTGTTAAAATGCGTACAATTATTTAAAATTAAGAGTTGTTTCTGAAGTGTCCTTAAACGTCAAAGCTTTGCAAATATCGAAAAGCGAAATAATCCATTCCTTTTTCAAAATAAATATAAAATGTGACAGCGTTTGGCTACTTTCCGTGACAGACCGGCTTGGGTGTCATGGTTTCCCTGATAGGCAGTAACTGTTTGCTCAAGAACAAGTTTAAACTTAGATCGAACATAGTGGAGTCGACAAGTTACTAATTGTGAATCAAAAGGAAAATCTACTTCACCTTCAGACTTGAAAACAAATGTTACAATGCCGCGGAAAAGAGTTCGGCTTCTCACTGTGCAAATTTTAAATATTCTTTATATCTAATTAGCACCTTGTGTTTTTTTTAACCTAACCACTATTTGAGGTTTTCAACATGCTTTGTTTTTGTTTTGTTTTTTTGTTCTTGGCGGTTTTTATTTGTTTTTCTTCGTTTCGTCGCTTCCCTATCTGGCCTGGAAGCGGGTACTGCGGTTTTCACTTTGCTGGCTTGATCATTTTTACCTGTAAATGTAAATTGCTGGAACGGCACTAGTCATTCTGGCGTGCATGAGAATATTTCACACAATTGTTTATGTAATGAACATCCATTTAACGAAATTTAAAAATGAAAACAAAGGCAATATTTAACTCCTCTTTTTTCAAAGGTTACCTCTAAAAGTATATAGTATAGAGTTGATTTTACTATGATGGTGCTCTGGCTTATTGTCTTGATACCTCCTATGCATCTTTACTAATTATGCTTCACATTCTTGTTCTTGTTTTTGCTAGGTACTTTTGTGGCATAGCTATTTTAGACCGACCAAATCCAAGATCACAACTTCAGTGTAAAGAAAGTACAACTTACTGGTTGTTGGTTCTCCTTTTTAGCCATAAGTCGAAGCAGGGTTTCATTCCTCTCCTGATATTCCAGGTCATCATCTTGTTCTTCCGGGTCTGGCATAACATAAGTAAAATTTAATTGGCCAAACGTCTGTCCCACTCTTCGGTAATCGTCCTCACTCAATGATTCCCACAGTTTCACATGCTCTTCTTCCTTTTCAATTCTTTTCTCCCACCAGTCACGCTCATTCACGGACACCCTCACTTTTAATTTTTCAATTGAGTCCCTCATCGTTTTCACACTGGGACATTTCTTGAGGTCGCGTTTTAAAATAGCTGGTTTACCAGGAGGAACTGCGCTTAGGAGAATAAAAAGTCCCTCCTCGGGGTACCACTCTTTCCTGCTTACTTTTGCACAGCGTCTATAGGTCAACTCCACGTCTCCGTTTTCATTTAATTTAAAGTGAAGGTATGTGGATGACTGTGGTGCTGAAATTTGGCGGTGTATTCCTGCAACCAGGTCTTCACGTCGTATAGGTTTTCAAGTGAACAGGTAACTGGCGTTGGACTGTATGCCTTTTGTATCACCCGGAGAAGATCAGTCAGAGTTACTGCATCGGTTTTCACCAATGCCACTGAACATCTGAAAGAATAAGCAAGAGAATATATAACAGCAATAAGGGGAAAGTGGTTTCCACATCATAAAGTTAAACTTTATCGTCGCAAATTCTCATTGCCAAGATGTGGTTTATATAGATTGTAGCACCTTTGGTATATCATGGCAACAACTACACTTACCTGGTCTATGTCTTCATGGGTGTGTCCAACTAGTAGATATGACAATCTCACCTAAAAAAAAAAAAAAAGCCTGGACGTTTTCATTGATAGAAGTAAAACATCACTGTGTTTAATGATACAACGCTGAAATATCTGTTTTTGAACACTCAACAAAAGTAAGAGTAAACAGATGATTGGGGGACCTGTCCTTGATACATTAGGTTTCAATCCAAATTTACTGTCTGATGCTCATTACGAAGTTTTCAACACAAACTTAGTACACGAAATTCGTTTTGTCTTGCACTCAATCTAGGAAACCGCCTGTGCTTCCATTAACTTAGTTCATTCGTCGCCTTGAGGTCACCTTATAAGTATGAAGTTTGGTTGTATCGTTGGTGGCCGGCTCGTTCTTTCTTTGGGTTCTGTCAAGTGATTCAGTACAGCCAACGTTATTTTACTATCGTCAACTAACCTTTCTAAAAACACCAGCTTTCACAAGTAAAGCGCAAAACCCCAGTATATGGATATTTTTGCAGTTGTGGTAACAATTGTCCAGTTGCAGGTAGAGATTAGGTGGTAATAGTCGTTTCTGTTTTCAAAATCAAAAAGAAGCAAAGTAAGCCATTATGTAAATATTTCTATGCTTGAAAGTAACTTTCCAGTGGTATGTGCACCTCTTTACACTATTTAAATGAAACCTAGAGACCAAAATTTTTTTACCCATTTTCCCCTATTTATTCATTGTATTTAAATGCTCTATGTCGTCACTTCAAAATATAATGACTGGGCTCCGGTGTGCACCATCGTGGACACTTTGGCGAGATATTATTTCATTTTTCTTGCACTTGCGTTATCTCACACCAAAAGTACGGTAAAGTACTATTGAGAAAAGGAATGGTCCTCTTACCGTGTTGACAAGATGACGGAAGCTTGAAATGAAGCAATTTATCGTCAGTTTGCTTCCTGGGCCCACCGCAAGAGGTCAAGAAAACACCATGCTAGCTTGTGTCCATGTGAGAGGTCCCCCGTCAGAGGGGTTTTCATAAACCTGTCACATTCGCCTTCAAGCTGAGTCAAGAGTAATCAGTCAGATAGCTGGAAGTGCACTTATGACATTGACATAGATAGAAACAATTTGAGCGCCGTTTCATTTGGAAAAAGAAATACACGAGTGTCTTGAGTCTCACCTTCGACTTTTGTATCCAGTGAGGTAGATGAGTTTTACTCTGGTCCATACCGTCGAGAATAAAGGAGAGGTACTTATCGGGATGC
>NC_090871.1:30534929-30564929 GCF_036669935.1 Montipora foliosa | reverse complement strand
TAATATTGCTTTGCTTTGCAAACACATCCAAATGAAACACCACAAAAACAAAAGATACATTAATTTTATGCTCAACAAAGCATAAAAATGTGCTGTGGAATTGTCCAGTTTTATCAGCTCAGCTTGAAATTGCTTACAAAATTTGTGCAGGGATAAACTTTATTGCCAGAACACATTTGTGACCTAACTCTTGATAAATGGCACCTGACATCACCTCAAATTTCTAAAATTTGACAAACAAGCATTTAGCATTTTGATAGCCAATTTGAACGCGCTTTTTATCACGATTTCACACTTAGGTGCAACCAAGGATCAAATGTCATGCATCTCTTTGAATTTGCACTCACAATTATATTAGCATACGAAACTTAGTGTTGCTTGTGGCAACAATGTAGTTTTATTCATGGTATTTGTTATTGAATAAAATGCAACAAAATGTGTGGTATACCTCGAGTCTGGTGATGTGCCTCTGCTCCCTGGCCTGAACTTGCATTTGCCTAAATGGAGGAAAAAAATATCATAAATATTTTAACCTGGAGTATGATTACAATGTAGTTAACATCAAATCTCAATTCAGTGTTAATCAAGCTTTGGAGTATCTTATCCCACCTGAAAGGAATCATGTGTTCAAACACAATGCCAACAGATAATAATCAGGGACTGGAGAGTCTTCATTGAAGAGTCATTGTCTCAAAATTTATGTCCATTTACATTATTTTTGTCAGAGCAAAATTACTTTTTTAAGTCCAGTATTAATGTTCTTTCAAGAATACCATTATGCATGGGCCACAACTCAAGAGAATTCATAAGATTAAATCCCTTGGTCTTGTGAAACCCCTTTACATTTACCAAAGCCTAGTCCATCTTCTAATATTTCTAACCTTCATCTCCTTGATAATCTTTCTGAGGCTTTTGACCTCACTTCTTAGGCCATCCACCTCTCCCTTAAGCCACTCAAATTCTTGTGTAAAGTGAGCAGAAAAGGATTCCCAGTTACGGCCCACCTCACTATTGGCAAGTTTTCTTTTAGCTGATTGGTCCCCTAAAGGCAAAATGTCAATGTCTTCCTCCATCAGCTGCTGAGTAAAGCTCTTTGGATAATGTTTTGTGGGGCGAGACAATGGTGTCAATGATGGTTCATGTGGATCAATTTGAAGTGACTACGTGGGAGTGGGTAATGTGTGTTGCATGGGATAGTTTGTTGCTGGTGTCATATGATGTGATGCATCACTTTGTGATGCAAGAGTGTGTGTACCTGGTGTGAAGTGGGGTGGTGAACATGACGTAATGGTGTGTGTGTGCCAGTGTTGTGGTTCCCACCTGGAGTGAAGTGGGGTAGTGAGTGTGATGTAATGGTGTATGTGCCAGTGTTGTGGTTCCCACCTGGTGTGAAGTGGAGTGGTGAAGGTGACTGTGATGTAATGGTGTGTTTGTGTGTTTCTGAGGGTGGTGTGATGCGAGGTGATGTGCATGTATCTTCATCGTCGGACAATGCAATCATTTCATTTTGGGCTGTCTTACGCTCCCCAAGAATCATTTGGACTCGTTGTTGTAGTACTGTCTGTTGCAGCTTTAAAGGGAGAAAAAGAGAGAAAATGGTAAGAACTTTGTTTTAATGTTTAATACAAACAGTAGAATAACAATTATTACAAAAGTTGTCCTTTATTTTATTCTAGGAGGCAGAAACTCTAAACAGCTGCAGAGACAAAATATTTTGAGGCAATTAATCTGGGAAATACAGGACAATGCACACAGTCCATTACCTTTTTTTCTTTCAATTCATTTTCTTTGTCCTCTTTGTTACATATAGCGCTTTTCTCTTTCTTGTTCTTGATTTTCCTTTTTTTGTTTGCAGGTTGCTCAGCTGTTAAAAAACAAACCATGTGTCAGCCTGACTGCATTTTATCTACAGTAGGTTATCCAAACTTCTTTGGCATGGATTTGAGAAGAATGTGACTCACTGGTGTAGGATTGTGGTCAGCAAGTTTTAACTGGTGTTAATAAAGGAGCAGTGTCAATTCTGTGCTAAAAGTACTGCTAAACATAAACTGTTTTAAACATAAACAAAATGCTTCTATAAAGCTACAACAAAGATATCAAATGAATTTTATCCAAGAGGTCTAACCATTCGCAAATTCTTGAGGATTTTTGGAACATGCAGCATCAAAACTTGAACCAATTGGCCAACTTTTTTCAAATTTTAATCCATTTCCATGCCATGCGTAGCGGCAGGCGACAGGAAACAGTTTCAGTACCTTCAAATTGTATTTAATAACAAAAGTAGATCATTAGCTTTGGAATTCAATTGATGTGAAGACACCAGTTCTAGCTTTTTACAAGTTGCCTAATAGTGTAACAATGACCCTTTAAATGACTCATTTTTGACTAGTCTATTTCAAGTCATTTTTCCCAGTTTTATCAAAGCTAAATTACTGAAAACATAATATTCATATCAATATTCACATATCTGTGACCTTTATCATTCCTGCTGGCATCCTTTACAGGCTCATTTATCTCTTGTTCTTCACAGTCACCTGAGTGTATGCAGATTGAAACAAAGGCGGTGTTAATATGTCACATCAGAAGCCAACAATAATATTCTTTTTTTCAATTTGCCATGGGAGCAAAGGATGGAGTAAATACACAATGAAATTAAAGGGAAGTAGTCAAAATTACTACGCACCATTTACAAGGGTCTTTATAATTGGCCAAACAAGACAACTATTTATACACCCACTTGGGCATTTGGTTTAATAGCCAACTGATGTCACCCCTGCCCCCCTGCCTACAGCTTAAACTGTATATTATTTAAAACTACTACTACAACCACTACATTGTACCTTGTTCCCCTGTAAATTCATTGTCCCTCACTTTTTGGGATGGCTTTCTTGATCTTTTGTTTCTGTGATCTGAACAAATAGAGTAGTGTTCAATGATTGCAAAATTTAAACATGGTTGTTAATACATGTATGCTGAAATTAAAAAAAAACCATTCATACCTTTGTTTCCATTAGTGTCTGCAGCTGGTGTCAGGAGGCTTGCTTCATAATCTATTGCTTTTGCCTTTGTTCCTGATAAGAATTAACACCCAGGTTTAAGTCTTAAAATTTAAGTGTATCAGCAACTCTCAGATTTCAGGATATGTATCACAGGTTTTAGTCAAATTTGAACATAACAAATATAAAAAAAAACAAGCTCTTAAAACATTAAAGGAACAATTAAATAATGTAGAAAACAGAAAAGAATATACGGAAAGACAAAAGCTTAAAAAGATCAACACAGATTGCCATTAAGCTTAAAACAGTCAGGCTGAACACGTGGGAGACAAATCACGAATACCCAAATCACACTCACGAACACTAATGAGGCTGCCTCTGTGGCTTTTTTGTCAACAAATTTGGTGCGATTGGTGACTGCTATATTCGTTTCGTTACAAACGACCTTTTGATGAACAAATCAAATCGTTGAGGCGCGCTCTCTGGGCAACTGAGTTGTTGACAACTCGGTTGCTCTATATGCCATGACTCAGAGCCCCAGTTGAGTATGATTTGTGATGATAAAGTTCATTCATAAGCTTTTCTCTGAATACAAAGGATTAACTTTGTATAATATAAGGCTACTGAGAGTTAACTCACCAAATAATTTTAAAACTGTGGCTTTGTATACGGCTAATCTGCCCTTTGAATTTTTCCCAGCTGAAACATCCACAGTTAGACCTTCTTTTAGCTCCAGATCTTCGCCAAGAATAACTTGTTTCTCGTTAATGACACTCACACTGTTCTCTTCTAGGCACTGGACCACAGCCAAAACCATTTTAATTAAACTGTGTATAATTATGCGATAAATCAAGCCATGCAATGTATCGACCTGTTTTAGTTAAGCCGGCCAAAATTCATCCTTATAATTTCGTGAGAAGGACTGAGTGGTTTCAACACCCAGTCAGCACATTATGCAGCATTAGTAGTTCAAGTATATATTTTTGCCCCCTTTTTTTCCCTTTAATTAAGCTAAACCTTAATGAA
Source organism: Montipora foliosa (assembly GCF_036669935.1). Lineage (NCBI taxonomy): Eukaryota > Metazoa > Cnidaria > Anthozoa > Scleractinia > Acroporidae > Montipora > Montipora foliosa. The sequence goes on along the minus strand of NC_090871.1, from coordinate 30,560,907 downwards.
AAATTTATAAGGATTTATAACGTGAAAAATCATGGGATCTATATTCTTTAAACATATCAAGGCGTACAGGTAGGGTTGTTTTTGATTTTGTAATCAATGTCAGTTACTGACTCATTATCTTTTTTTATTGTTTTGATTATTAAGTGACTGTGAGGACAAGAAAATAAAGACATATATTGACGACCCCACTTTTCCCGTACCAAAATCTACAAGATATGACCACACAAATCGTTCACAGCAGTCTTCACAGGCCACTCAAAAGTGGAGCATTTTCAAAACGATACAGTTTCATTCGTTGTGTAAATGGCGAAACAGCATCAATTAAAAAACGGTCTGGTGCAAAATTGCCTGGCTCGCGAAGTAAATAATTATGGTAAATCTTGCATGGAGTGCAGGGCATTGCTGCACAGTCACAACTTTGATCTGTGGTTTGACTTCGCTTTTGCAGCTCTCGTGTATTTTACTATAAACCGAGAGGAATATGGCAATAACAGGCAGATATGTCTTGAAATATTGTTTGCATTAAAAGTAAAAAGTAATAGAAATTGAAAATAATATTACAGTTTATCATTTTTAAGTTTAAAGAATAGGACCTAAAGTAATTTATTCATCCATACATGTCAGTTTTATATTTGTGCTCTGCTTTCCAGTTGATTTGGATGTTACATGCTCAGAGTACACTTATTAATCAAGTTGAAGCTATGCCAGCTGGAGCCAGCAAAGATTTCATTCTCAGAATGCTTGTCAGAAAGAGAGGGTATAAAGATACACTTGTTATTACTTTAATTAAGAAAAAAGTCCTCTTCTCCACTGTGAGTCATCAGGAAAATCATGTCACATCCTACGTATGAAACCACAAAGGTACTTAAAACATTTCTTTCTACTACAGCTGTAAGTCCTGATGATTCTTTTTTGTTAATCTGATTGATAAAATTTCATGTTATAAGAAAAAAATATGAAGGTTCTTTTTGAAGGCAAGACTGTTAGTGACAATTTACAGATCCAAGTAAATTGACAAAATTTGAAATGTTGGGTTGCCCTTTGGGAAAGCTAAAGCTGTAATTTCATATTGCAACTTGTACTAGCCCAAAGCTCTGAAAAGGTAAAGCTTTGGTTTGCCCAGCTGTTTTCAATCCTGAACATTGCAACATTGCAACATACGTGTAGATTGTATATCTGTCCATTACTAAGAGGCCAGAAACGTACATTTTTAACATTGTTTAACATTTTTTTCTTTATTTTCAGAGGAGAACCTCATTTGGCACAAGTTGAGGACATTGTCGAGAAGGTGGTTTTTCTTGAAGGCAATTGTAGCAATCCATGTATTGTGCGTTTGCCCAACTTTGAAGGAGTATGTGGCTAAGGAAAACTGAACAGCACCAAATACAAATTTCTTGTCAATATTTTAACCAATCAATTTAAATACTGTTAGATTAGTGATTTTTTGTCAATTATTTGGTTTATTTACAGCTATAGTCATATTGCGTTAATATATAACAATAAACATCTTAAATCAGAATGTTTAGTGATGTAAAATGTCTTTTTTTGACCAGATAGCAAGAACATCAGTCCATGAAAAATGTACACAAATGACTTTAGGTTCAAATTGTAACAACCGCGAGTCTTCTCTGTTTAAATGCCGTTTAATAACATAAGCTATCACTTTGCCGACTACATCTCACAACGTGGCACTACAAAAGACGATACTTATGCACATGTGCAAAACTGAACTATACTGGAATTGTCGGAATGCTGGACTGGATATTACATTTCTCCCTTTTTCCAGAGACGGTCTTTTCCTTAAATAAAACGCAACTAGAAAACAATGTCCCAAAATGTCCAATGTTCTATGCTTGAACAGAAAATGTTCAGGGCATATAAATGTCTATGTCCAGTGAGCATAAGCTTAGTACAGTCTAGGTAACATAGTCTTTCAGATAGTCTGGTCGCCTCCGATCACGCCTTGGTCTGGCTACAGTTGCTGAGGACTCAGTTGGTTTGTTCTGTTCCGTTTTGTCACTGCTGTTGGTTTGGGCCATTTCCTCTGTGCTGGAGATAATCTCCTCTTGGACTGACTGAGGGTTGGCATTCAGCAGGATTTTCTCTCTCCAATCCTCTGTGGTCGGTTCTCCTTCCTGGTCGTCCCACTCTTCACTGGCATTGTCTTGGACCAAAGCGTTGGCAATCTTGAACTAGTTTGCTTCCCCATACACTTCCCGTCCATCTGTGAATCGACGTGTGGCAATGCTTGATCCGTCGGTTCGGATTACGGTGTAGAAAGCTGGTTCATATGCTGTGGACCATTTGTTCCTCTTCTTTTGCTTCAACAATACATGATCTCCTACAATGAAGTTGTGTGCCTTAGTGTTCCTGTTCTCAGCATTCTGTTTGAGCTTCTCTTTGTATCTCTCATCCCTCTCATTGATGGCTGTGTCACGAGCATTCTCGCTGCTCTCCCTCGTTTGATGGTCTAATTTGGTTCTCACTTGTCTGTTCATGAGGGCTTCATAGGGTGCTATTCCGGTGGCAGGGTGTGGTGTTGAGCGGTAGCCTGTCAGCATTTCTTGAATAGCTATGCTGCTATTCCCGCCTTTAAGGTGGGTGATCTGCTCTGTCTTATTAAGCAGTTTCATGAAGCTTTCCGCTTCACCATTAGCACGCGCATGTTCTGGGGTGACTCGATGTTGGTGGAATCCCTCTGTTTTAGCGAACTCTGCAAACTCTCTGGATTTAAACGGTGGTCCGTTGTCACTTTCCAGCTGTCTTGGGGTGCCATGAGTGGCAAACATTGTTTTGAGCTTTTCCTTGGTTGGTTGAAAAGCTGTTGAGTGGGTCTTCGCGACTTCAGGATATCTTGTTCTCTTGTCTATGGCTACTAGATTATAATGGCCATCAGGGTATGGTCCACTGAAGTCTACAGCTATGACATCCCACGGTTTCTTGGGTATGTCTGTGACTTTGATGAGTTCCTGCCTGTGCTGCTTTGTGGTAACCTGGCATTCGTAACACTGTCCAATGATCTGTTCGATCATGGTGTTCATGGTTGGAAACCGATACTTTGCTCTTATGATTTGCTTTGTTTTGGTCGTTCCCAGATGTCCGAGGTGGTGTGCAGCCTTAATGCCTTGTCTCTGCAGGCTTCTGGGGATGATGATCTGATTCATACGAAAGAGTAGGCCATCCACTGTATACAATTCATTCTGCACACTGTAGAATGGTGCAATGTCTGGGTCCTTTTTGTAACGTTCCCAGTCCCCCGTCAGTATCCTGGCGGACAGTTTTTGAAGTTGGGTATCTTTGCAAGTTTCTTCCTTGATCTGATCTACAACGACAGCATGCTCGGCTTTCAAGACATATTTGATTACTCTCTCTACAGCATCCTTTCCTTTCTCTGGCAATGGGTGTCTTGACAGGAAGTCAAGGGGGTCTGCGTCATCTTTTCCAGGCTCATAGATTAGCTCGAAGTTGACATCTTGCATTCCCATCACCCATTTTTCAATTCTCGGTGGGAGTCGCATGGCTGCCTTGTTAAACAGTGGGAGCAGTGGCTTGTGGGCAGTGATGATCTTGAATTTTGGTGCTCCAAGGAGGTAAATGCTGAACCTGTTCTTCGCCCAATGTACTGACAGGGCGTCTTTTTCTGTCTGGCTGTACCGTTTCTCTGTGTCGGTCATGGTACGACTAATGAAGTGAACTGGCTGGAGACCACAACCTGTCTCTTGGAATAATCCGGCTGAGAGCCCTTCATGTAAACTTGCTTCCACTCTCACAACCATTGGTCTAGCTGGGTTGAAGTATGCCATTGTGCTTTCACTAGTTATGCTTGCTTTCAGGTTCTCAAATGCTTCATTCTCTTCTGCTCCCCATTTGAACTTTGTATCTTTGTGGGTTAGCTTTCGCAATGGTGCAGTTAGTGATGCGTATCTTGGGATGAACTTTGAAAGGTATCCCGTCATGCCAAGGAAACTTCGCACCGCTTCTTTTGATTTTGGTGGACTGCTTTCTTTGACAGCTCTGATTTTGCCTGGGTTTGGCTTTAATCCGTCTTTCGTGAATTTTTGTCCGTAGAACTCTATCTCCTCGACTCCAAACTGGCACTTATCAGGATTGAATGTGATTCCAAAATCCATTGCTCTCTGCAGGACTGCTTCCAATGTCTTGTTGTGCTCCTCCATGTTTCGTCCTCCTAGCAGGATATCATCCCGTTGGTTGAGGCATCTTGGTATGTCTCCAAATATTCGGTAGATAGCTTCGTCAAAGAGATCTTGCGAGACTTTTGCTCCAAAGATTAGACGTTTTGGTCGCATGTTCCCCCACGGGGTGCTAAAAGTGGCAATTTTTCTGGACTCTGGATCGAGTACGAGTTGGTGGTACCCCTGGTGCATGTCAAGTTTGGAGAACACAGTGCAATCATGAAATTTGTACATGAAGTCTTCAACAATAGGTCCCTGGGTGATCCTATTTCTTTCCATGAATTGGTTTGGTACCCTGAGGTCCACACTGGCCCTGATCATGTGCGGTTCAAGTTTCTCCTTGTCTACAGTGTTGAACTTCGGCTTTGGTTGAACAACCAGGGGTGAGCACCATGTGACTGCCTCGCCTTCAGGAACTTCTTCGAATATCTCCTCTTCTACACATTGGCCCAGCCATTGCTTCAATGGCTCTTGCAGGTAGTAAGCCACTGGTCTCAGTCTTTGAGCTACGGGCACTGCTTCTGGTCTCATGCTGAACTTCGCATAGAACTCTTTTCCATTCTTAATGTCTCTAATCTTCCCGATACCCTTAAATACGTCACTGTATTGATCAGTCATTTCTTTGATTCCAGGTTTGAGATCTTTATCTCGCTTGACACTTTTGACGTCTGGTGGTTCTTCCTGGATTCTCAAGTCATTGGTCTCGGCAAAAGAACCATCTGCTCTGATCTGTAACATACCCAGCTCTTGAAGGGTAGTTTTGCTGATGAGGGGTGGGGAGTTGATTCTTCCTCTGGTCACAACAAATCTTGCGACTGCTCCACATGTCTGGTTCCTTATTGTGGCTGTGAACTCTCCTTTCACGGGTAGCTCACTCTGCAAGGTGCTTAACTTTACTCTGCTCTGTTGTAGTGTAAGTTTCACACTGGACCGGTTTGTCAATGCTTTAAATTGGTGTTCATCCATGACATTTACTTCTGCTCTGCTGTCAGGCTCAGCTCTTACATCAACATCTTCTATTTTCACTGATACGGTTCTGTCGGTTTTGATTTTCTTCACTTTCTTCAGGTGTCTTACGGCTTGGCAGAAGAACTCGTCATCGGAACTTGTTGAGTTGTCGGCATCTTCTCCTTCAGTGGTTCTCTTTACACGGCACTTGTGCCTTGAATTCTCTGGTGGCCTGTGATCGCATTTTTGGTCCTTGCCTTTCTTACTGTTGTGCGTGCCTTTGGACTAACACACTGAACTGAAGTGGTTGAACTTTTGACATTTCATATATTTTTTTCCATACGCTGTACAGTTCTTGCCTTCCTCATGTGTCGTTCTCATTTTGAGGAATACGTATCTCGCATGGTGTTTATTTTTCTTCGGTTTGAAGTAGTCATTTAGCTTCTTTCTCAACTTGTCGTACTCGTTAGCGCCATCTGTCGGGGTTGGTAAACTTTTCTCCAGGCGAGCGATCTCTTTCCCGCCATAAATGATGAGTGCATCTTTCTTGTGGAGCGGTTCAGTAATCTTGAAGTATCTGAATTCCCGTTCGATTTCTTCAAGCCAGTCGTCCCACGCTTTCCCTTTTACTATCGGGTCATCTCCTGGCATAAATGGTTGAGATTTTAGATTTCTCGTTGCCGTGATAACTTGAACTGGAGCTGCTGCGCCGGCATCTGCTTGTTCCGTGTGAGACATGTTTTGTCGATCGATTCACGCGTTGAAGTATTTTGCCTGCTTGCCTCTCTCGCTGGGCTTCAGACTTTGCTTACTAGATTTCTCTTGTAATTCAACGTGTTTATCCTTTATCCTTGTGTGTAACAACCGTGAGTCTTCTCTGTTTAAATGCCGTTTAATAACATAAGCTAGCACTTTGCCGACTACATCTCACAACGTGGCACTACAAAAGACGATACTTATGCACATGTGCAAAACTGATCTATACTGGAATTGTCGGAATGCTGGACTGGATATTACACAAATCATGTTGCATTTTAAACAGCAATTGTTATATAACTGCTATATTTTTATGTTGAGTTGTCATTTGTTTAGAATAATTAACATGGAGCTTGACAACATTTAAAAGGTATGGAACTCCAGCGAAATGGTTTAGTTGATTTTTACTGATGTACAGAAACCCATTGACAGATTCATTCACTGAGTGTACTCACTCATATTACTTTTGGTATTCCTAGGAATTCCTAGGAATTCTCAACAATATTTCATAGGTTTTGGCCATTCCCAAAAATTCCTAGAAGTTCCAAACACATTTTTTTAAAAAGTCTGGGAAATATTAGGAATTCCTAGGAATTCCCAATATTTCCCAGCCTTATTTATCGCTATTCCCAAATATTCCCAGAAAATCCAAAGTCTTGGATTTAAGATAATTTACATGTCTTGGAATAACTTGGAATTCCTAGGAATTCCTAAGAATTCCCAGATTTCTGGGAATTCATTTTGCAGGGGTTGAATTTGATGAGTGTCTCATCCAAAGATAAATTCTGTGAAGGTGCATAAACTGCTGTAAATCTTGGCAGCAAAACGTTCAAAGATGGCTTTATCTTCCACAGCTTATCCCTATTAGGATCAGCAGGGTCTGGTGCATTGTCATTGTCAGTAAAATGCAGAAATCGCAGAATGTGAAGGTAGCGATCTCTTGACGTGGTGTTTGGAAAAATGTGGGTTTGGATGACAGATTTCTTAGACCAGTAAGACTTAATACTGTTTTTTCTTACTAAACCCATATTTAAAGTGAGACCAAGCCATACCTTTAGTTCTGGGATAGTGAATTCGTGCAGATGTCCTGGCAGATGTCCTGGCCTTTTGGCGTTCAAACCAGATTGTCTCGTTCCGAATCAGCTGATAAACAACATTAGTAAACAGTAGTTCAAAATATTGGAGACAACTGCTATTTTCCTCCATTTCTACTCTCATACCAACCTCTTCGTTGAAGTTTCTGTCCTGAGGCGCTCTTATATCAGACGACCACCTCAGATTTGAGTAGTTTTGATCCTCCTCGCCATTGCTATCATCATTTTCCTCCCCACTTCCATCAGTAGACTCTTCCTCTTCGCTACTATCGACATCGGACGGCTGTTCATTCTCTGAATCCACGTGGGTGATACATAGAAATGCTATCAGGATCTCGTCTTCGTCAACAAAAGTCAAACCAGTACACTCTGCAGCCGCCATTTCAATTTATTTCACTAGCAGATGTCTTCCCAAACACATGGCGAGGCCATATTTAAAAGGCAGACGACAAAAAACCGTAAAACAAAGTAAAAAATTCGCTAAGACTTCTTTATTTTGCATTTTGCAACATTTTTTTCACAAAGATGAGTCTTAATACAATAGTCAGCAGTTTCTTTACAAATGCCTACCATATCTCCACGGACAGACTTTAAATAGCAATGAAAAATAGGTGACGTAATTATCTACGGCTGTGGCCGTAGTTTGTCCCCTAGGGGTTAAAACCAACATTAACAAAAAACAAAGCGCACTTTGTTATGGAGCATTGTTGCAGACCAGTTCACATAAAATGTCGCACAACTAAATAAGTAATTCGGTGTTCCATGTTAATAAATGGATTTATTATCATTCAGTGATTAAAACGAAAGCCGACATTGATGCCATATTAGGTTACAATTGTTTGTACTTACCTTCTTTTCTTGATAGAGTCCACGAAATGCAATATCATTGAGGACTACCCGGTTTTCCAACACCTCTTTTGTTTGGGATAGCGGGAAAACGTTTTCAGCGTAGGTTGACAACTTGTCATTTAGATAAGAGATCAAAGAATATCGTGCAATGTCCATGACCAGAAGATGAAACAATAAACATGTTGGGCGAGAAGGCCTCTTATCCTTGTCGTTGTCACCGTTTTCGTCATTTACATTCCCTCCATTCCCGCCAATGATATCAATGCTTGTGCCTGGGAAAGCTGCTAAAGGAGTGATTATGGGTAAAAGCATGCTGCGGACGACGATGTGTTCCAAGTTTCTATTAACAGTCTCAGGCCATTGGCCGTTTGGTAAGAGACATATGACAGCCATTGAAAAGAACAACACAAGAAGGAAATTCACGAAAAAACTTTCATGATTGGACATGATGGCTCACACAGTACCAGCGCTGACGAATATTACCCACGACTTCTCACTTTTTAGTGCCAGCTTTATTTTAGATATTCGAATTTGGCGCCTTGTCGTCACATGATTAACAAACGCTGTCTTTTGATTTGACTACACGCGATATATTCCCCTTGGGGACAAATTGCCAATGCTTCTTTCGACAATGGCTAATATACATTATAATAGTTATTGGAAATTGCCAAAACAATAGCTACCGGTACCGTGCCTTGAATAATTTTCCCCTTAAAGCGTTCTCTAAGCTTGATCAGTTACCCGTGAGTTACTCGGGGGTCTCAGTTGTAGTGTCGCGGAGAAAATATCTTTACTATGATTAATCACGAGAGTATTTTCCTCTGAAAGGAATCAAAATTTTGCGCCGGCTCAAATATTATTCAGATGTGCTCGCCCGTTGGCGCTTCTTTTAGTAATAATCTACGCACAGATCAAATGACTGCTTGGAAGTGAATATATCAGCTGTGAAAAAAGGGTGTGCTCGATCGTGGTATCTCTCATGAACATGTCCACAACTTCGGTAAAAATTATGCCTCATTTATGTCGGAACGGTTGCAGTACGGGCTATAGGCGCAATTTCACCCTGTTAAATGTTGGGAAAGGGTAGCCTCAAGTTGCAATGAAACTCTCGCGAGTCTCAAGGTGTATAATGAGACAAATTTGGCATAAATTCTTAAAATGCACCATTAATTAAACATAATATTCTTCATGTTAACAAACAGTGCTATCTTAGTAATTCGTATTTATTTGTTTAGTGCACAGTTTCTTTAATATCGAAGTGTGATTTAAACGTTTGACCTTCAGATTAATGCATTATACTCAGCGCGTTTTTCGATACATTGACCTTCACGAGACCTTTCTTGGTAAAATGACCTCTTTAGTTTCACTGTGTAACATTTGACCCGAAAGTAAACCTCTCGACTGTCTTAACCAATGAAAGTGTCTTCTCTGATTCGCTCTGACGAAGGGCTAACGCTCGAAACGTCAGCTTTTAGAATCTCTGTACGGTGGTCAATTTACATTATCAACTCTGTTGATAAACCAAATTTTTGTCTTCTCTGATGTCAAGTTGCTACTGACACGGGAAAAGATGTTATTCAACGGTGGGACCTTTGTCATGAATAATGAATATATATATATTTAAAATAAAGAACAGCTTCAATGCCTTCTTGAAAATAAAAAGCTACATGTAAAGCAAAATGCTATATACATCTCAAACGTACGTGGCCAGAACCAACTCAAGCTGGCGAGGTGATTCGAAACAACAAATAACGTTACAAACAAGTGGATAGCGAGACTTGATTAATTTCAAATTTTAATAAGGGGTGGTAGATCAACGAATTTGTTCACTCAATCACTTTTCTTATACTCGACTTCATGAAAGAAAACTTTCCAAAAGAAAGTAAAATTACAGCATTCTCACATTTGTGCGGAAACTTTTAGCAAGTACATTTCTGGTCGCCTTTTTGGCGCAGGCGAGGGCTCCAGCCAACGTCATTTGTTTCTTTGCTGAGTTCATCTTGTCAGTCTGCACGTAGGGAAAATTTCCCATCATTGCGGATGTGCAAGCTATTCCCGCACTAAAGACATCCAAGACTCTAATGGCCCTTAAAACTCTTAGGGTTTATTTACCCGACTAGCTTTTAAAACGTGCATTGGATGACTGTGTTGTTTTAGCGATAACACGGAAATTTGATGAAAACTACTGTTCGAATTAATCGTTTTGGGGATCGGTAATGAAAACTGTTTAGGCAGGGTTTAATAACAAGGTACTGCATCTCTAAATTTTTTTTTAATACCAGGCCATTCAAGATCCATGATCAAAGCATTCACAAAACGTTTTGCAGCATTCATGTTCTGGCACAATTTCATGGAAATTCGTCAACTCTACGTAATCTTTTCGGGGGTTGAAAGCAGGGTTTGGAAGCTGAGGTAGTTTCCTGATCAGGGATTGAATACTGTAATAAAACACATCAAGGATCAATATCTGAACTAGTGGTTCACATTGTGCTTGACACAGAAAAGGATAATTTCTCCTCCATTTACGATATTCCGAGTGGAAGGCAACAGTTGTGGTAATTAAGATGGCGGGGTTTTACACCGCGTTGTTTCAGAAGATTGCCCCTAAAACCACTGAAAGAGCCAAATACGCCACTGGAGAGTTTTATGGATGTTGCCAAATGTTTATGAGCAATGATTTTCAATTTCATGAGGAAACAACCGTAATGATGTGAAGTCTTTAAAAAGGGCAAAAACGAAGAACTTGACAAACAATTGGATGATTACCTGACATATCGTAAAAACAAGACCAGAAACAAGGTATGTCAAAGCAATGTCTTTGTTCTCTATTTTTCCCAACTGAAGTTTTCATTTTCGCCATTCATTCCACTATTTGCCGAGTCTGTTTTTTTCTAAACAAAATAGGTCTACCGAAAGGAAACTTATGTGGCACGCTTCTCAACCGAATGTTGGGTGACGTTATTACGGATAGAACAGAGGAGACCAGTTAATAGCTTCTTTCAATGGCTAACAGCAAAGTCGACAGAGGAAAAAATATTGCACAATCTGGAGGCCTCAGAAAAGGGAGATGTAAAATTAAAGGGGCTAGGTCACGCTATTTGAGGTAATTTTGTTAATTATAAGCTCTAAACGTCAAATTGGCAGAGCATGAGTATTTCATTTGCAAAATCATGGCCACATAACAACTGAGAATGATTTTCCAGCTTTGTAAATGACATTTTGATATGGACTGATATAAATTTGAAAAAAGGTGGGCCGACGTTTTTCAAATTTACCCAAATTAAATCCATTTCAATCCTCTCCAGTTTTGTCCATCCATGTCCCTTCTTGGATTCCCTGTGTTTTGTTAAAGTTGTTCTATAGCTTTGAACAGTTATTTTGATATTTTAGTTAATTCTATGACCATTCGATCAGTGCTGAAATTGCCTAAAATTGCGTGACCTAGCCCCTTTAATGCAACTATACATCAAAGGAAAAGTAAGTTGTAAAATGTTTTGGTCGCCAAGCCATGTTCACCTGGTTTTCAAGTGTATTACCATATTGTTTTTAGGAATCTGTTCGTTCTGCTGGCTGCTCAGTAACGAATAAGGAGACGTGGGAAAACCTGCAACGTGAACTTGTAAGTTTGGCAAATGGTATTCACTTTTAGGAAAGTTATCAAAGCTACCGTTGTGGCTCATCTAATAAATTGTTGTAGGTTGTCCAAATGACAAAAATGAAGGTGTCTTGGCCACAGCGGTCGATGTGATAATTGCACGTAATTGATGACTCCATCGATTTCATTTACACCCAGTGAGTAAGCTATGTTTTCTTTATTCGAGAGATTTCAGTGGGAAACCCAGCGCCGGAGAGGTGAACTGAAAAATTGTTTTTGCAAGCAACTGGGGCACTTCAAGCTGGGTTTTATAAACTCGACAACGATCATAAAGATGTTTAATTGAAGTTTGAAAATTCGCAAAATTACGAACAGAGCTTATGTGTTTACATACCTGTTGTTTATTAATCGAAGCGCTCACAATCCACGTGCCTGACTCAGACCCCACTGTGGCAGTTTGTAACACTTTTCTTTGCAAACACACGGTCGAAAAGCTAGAATGCTGTGTTACACAACGAATAGCTGGATCAGCCGTTTCTCAAATTGAATCGAAATGACAGACAAAACAATAGCAGCCAACAGAATCTCGTAATCAAGTTGTTTTTATTGCCTTTTGAATACAATCAATTCACTTGAGATTTTGTTCATAGCTCCTCTCGTGGGAACAGATGTATTCCTTTTCTTGCTGTTCCGGCCTCCCAGTTGAAGCAAAAATCACAGCTGCACCAAGTCGTATTTCCCCTTCTTTAGTCTTCCCTTTCGGTTGCTTCCTCTTCCTCAGACCCTCGCATTGGTTCGAAAGAATATGGTTCAAGTTCTGCCATAAACTTATGTGTATTAACGACGACGAAAGCGGAGTACTACGTACTGTAACAGAAGATTTTAGTGAAAACCATTTGCTTGCTTGTGCGCAATGACATCACAACATGGCAGCGGACATTCCTTTTTTAAAAGTAACTGGAAGAAAAAGCAAACAAAATGGTGGGCGATCAAATTGGAAAAACAACCAAGGATTTTGGGCAAATTCAAGGCCTTTCAAGATGAAAAAGGAATTTTCGTGGTTTTTTGGGTAAAGGACGTTATATTTCGACAGTAATAAGACACAAAAAAAATTGATCTTCTAGCCTTCAGTTCTCCTTTAAGTCCGAAAGAACCAATGACAACTTGGTAAGTTAGATAATAAGAATATTGAGGAAAATTAGCTCTCTTTTTTAACTTCAATATCTCCGTTCCATATTTTGAATTTCTTATTTTGACAGGTTAAAACGTCTGCATCCAAGTTACTTAAGAATATCGAGGGTCTAAAAAACGAATTGAAAGATGAGAGAAAGACAACATCAAAGCTACGTGATGAGCTGAAACAGGCAATCCTATTATTGTGTAGGTGTCGTAGCCTTTTTCACTTTTATTTTAAATTAACGATCAAATGTTTTGGCGTTTGATGTCTCAGAACTTGGCCGAAAACCAGTTACTCAAAACTAAGTTGGAAGAGTGCGCGAGAAATAATGAGGGACAACAGATGTCTTTGAACGAGGTAATTCATCGTAAGGTAAATTTGTTATTGCATGTAATGTCTTTAAAAACTTCACTAAATTTTAATTGTTAATTCATCTTTCTTCCACAACTATAGAAAAACGTTCACACTTTAGAACTATGAATTCATGCTTTTCATTTACTTTAAGCCCAATTCAAGTATCCCGAAGTGAGACACAACAAGCGAAGACATTTTTATCCAGCCAATATGTTCACATGCAATATTTATTTTAATTAAACTCCGTTAGGAAACAGAGAGGCTCAGATCGGAGATACAGATTTTGAAGAGAACTCATGTTGAGCGATACATTAAGGCAGACTCAGAGGTATGGTCACTCTTGCTTTCCCAATTTTTCCGAGTAATGCACCGGTATACACTGGAAAAAAAATTGAAAATCCAACCCAGTTTTTACTTGGTTTTAATGGAAAATCCCAGTTTGGGAAAAATGCAATTTATCCAAGTTGGTTGACCAATAAATATCCAGGTAGGTTTAATACCAACTCCAAGCCTGGTAAATTTATACATCCAATACTGGAAAAGCCACTGAAATCAAAATAACCAGGCTTGGAATACTGAAATCTCCAACCATGGAGAATTGAGTATCCAGAGGTGGATTTTTAAAGTCTCCACACCTGGTATATCTCATATCCAGTGTTGGATTTATCAGATCTCAACATTTGGTAAACTGCATATCCATATTTGGTAAATGCCAAATCAAGTGTTGGATTGATGAGATTTCTGTATTTGGTAAATGACAAATCCAGAATGGGCTTAATTGAGTTTCCACATAAATTTTTGGTCAAGTTGATATCCAACTTGTTACATATTGTAAGAACAGGGCAATTCCGATATATTAAAATTCTAATTCTACGTAGTATCAGCCTTGCATCATTGTTTACTGTTCTTTCTATTTTTGTCTGATCAGATCCTTTACAGATCCTACGTAAACAGGCAGCATTTTCATTTGCAGTCCTTTTCATCATTATGTTTTTCTAAAATTCTAAGTAGGCTCTGAGGCTTAGGGGAATAAAACAAAAGCACTTAATTATTCATCTGTCATCCTTAATACAATTTCTTTTGTTTTATAGCCAAGATAGAATTTTAATTTATCTTTATTGGCCCATTATGAATGAATAAAAACTATGAATATAGTGTCCAAATTGTAACTCTGCTTCCTTTAGTCTCAAGAGAGATTTTGCTTTTGGTGGAGGGGGATATAAATCAAAACACCAAATAAAAGGTAACAAACTCTAAAATAAATTTCAAACATACATCTGTATTTCTTTCAAGTGTTACATGTTCATCAATGGTAAAAGAAACAAAACTTCATCACTAATTGCCTGGGGCAATTTTGACATCATCTTTTGTGACTTTTGTATAGTCAGACTGAGTCAACACGACTTTATTCTCCTTTATAAGTGCTGAAGCTACAGCTTTTATGAATGTGTTCTTATCTTTATTGCGGAGTAAACTTAATCCCATTTCCTTGGCTTGTTTCTTGAGATCATCAAGTCTAATCTCACTGCTACGTTTCTTGTTAAACTAAACTAACAGGACTGCTGATGCTGACAAAAAGCTTAAGTCTGAAAAGGAACCACAAAAAACAGCTAAGTTTAGTGCAAATTTTAACAAGCACTTGACACAGTTTTCAAACTTTGAAGTTTGAAAGGGCTCTAAAATGCCTATGTTGATAAAACATATAGAAAAAAGCACTTGGAAAATTGTTAAACTTCAAAGTCTGCGTAAAATAACTGCAAATAATTAGCTGTAAAAACGGTCAACAGCCCAGATAAACATACTCAAAACATGTTTTCTATCTTTGAAGGGCAGTTATGAAGGTACAGGGTGACATTTTGTGTCAAAAGCATGCCAAAGTAGTTTCTGACAATACAAGTGGACCACCCAGTGCACATAAATACATTTAATGTAGATAGGACCCTGCACAGGCGCTGATTGGTTAAAAACCCATGTTCTATCAAAGTATCAAACATAGAAAAAGCATGTTTTTATTGTTTCGTGCTTCATTACCTCTGTATCAAAAAGCGAATATAGAAACCTAAGCTGTGTATGACACTGTAATTAAAGAACACTTGAGAAATGTAGACAAGACAGACAAGTGCTTTCTGCATTTCCCTTATGATCTGAAATGTCCGTCACGTGTTATCACAGTGTGATACACAACTCAGGCTTCTTTATTTGTTAAGTGCTTTATAGAACACATTTTTGCTCAACTGAGACCTTCACTTCAGTGCCATTAGACTCAGAATGAACACTGATACACAGTAAAATGCTTACCATACCATCAATAAAGTAGGCTTCATAACTCTTTAGTTTTTCTTGTTGCTGACTTCGGGGGATAACACTCCCATTTGAGTCACTAGCACTGCCCTCAGAGAGTATGGGATCATTCTCCTTGCATCTCCTCTCTTGCATGTGTTTCCGTATGATTTCTTCAATGGCCTTTGGGCCCAATCCTCGTTTACTAAATGTGTATGTCTCGTCCTGACCAAGTTGTTCAACTGTTTCTAAAAGCTTCTTTGTATTTTTATTGTTTCCTCTAAACCAGGGTGCTGGCTGATCCTCAGGCCACACTGTTTTTGTGAATGCAATAATCTTTTTCTTCCTGGGTATTAAAAATAACTTTAAAAGATTGAGAATTTACCAGACCGCAACAATTGAAGAACATCCACTTTTTAAAGTTGACAATAATCATACTAACAATACTTGCCAAATATCTATGAAATAAAACCCTCTCAGAATCAACACATATTTGGTTAACACATGCCTGCTCATTTGTTGATCAAGGGTTCAAGTTCTAAAAATTAACACTGTAAATAAAATCTCACAGCTTCTTGGTATTAACCTTATCGGTAGCAAGTAAGTAATTATTACCAGGGGAAACAATCTCAATTTAAATGTACTACTTACTTAGTATTGTAGATGTTACGATTCATTGAAGTTAACTGATCCTTTTCTTTGTTGGACAAAACTCTATCCATCTCTTCAAAGCTAACTAGAGGCTGCAATCGCGATCTCTTGCTAGAAGCAAGTGTTTCCTCCAGAGCTTTTACTGGAGAAAATTATCCCACAAAACACAATAAAATTTCAAAGGAACTTTGACTTTGATGATTTCTCTGGCACAACAAAGGTAACTGCTTCTAGAAAATATTGTGATCGAAAGCTATCAGCTCAGTCTACTGTCAGACAACACAACGTCCAGTCTCCAAATATAAAAGTAAAACCCACATGCATGTAATGGTATGATTTTCCATTTTTTCAAAGATAAAATAAGTAAGAGTGATTGAAAGATGCTAAAAGTAAAATTTATAAAGTTTATCAAGACAAGATACCCGGAACTATTTTGTTCATTTTTCTGGCAAACAACGTCCTCAAGTAACCACTTTGATTTTTTGAAATGTTAACGTTCACAATTGTACTTTCTTGATTGCTCTAAGCTTTTAAGTAAAAATAATGAATGAATAAAGAACATGTACAAGTCAAGATTTACCAAAAAGGTTTTTCACTGCCACGGCAAACTTGTCTTTTTTTCCAATAGTTGAGAGACCCAGGCTGTTCGTAGACTCGTCAGAAAGAATTCTTTCGGATTGCAATGTTGTCCCGTCTATTTCCTCTCTTTCGAAGTTTTCGGCAACCTCTTCGTTACTCATGGATTTAGCCCATTCCTTGACTTCCTGAACATCCCAGTCTAACAAAACGAAGCAAAAGAATCTATTTGATACGAACAGATCATGTTCGATGTTAGCTTAAAGCGTAGATTGGTTTTGGGGGGAACTTAAGATTTACCTTTTGCATTGTCATTTGACTCCCACTTTGAATCGACCACATTTTTCGAATACTTTAACGAAACAGGCAAGGCTTCTGATTGCCTTTCAACGGGGCTCTCCTCGTCCACGGACAAAGTGCTTCCTGAAGAATCTAAATCACAACTTTCCTCGCTGCTGCGACATTCTGATGGCAGCTTCGACCAAAACAACCTTCCAAATTGAGAAACCATGATGAAATGAACACTGCCCATAATCGCGCCGGAATCACGCCACTTTTCTATAGCCAGATTGGATAATCTGCTTTGGGCGCTTATATAATGTTCATGTTGTGTCACTATAATATGCCACCGCTGGCTGGAATGTATTTGAAACTGGACATGGCGGAGAGAGACAGGAAGGATACGTTCGCAGGAGAACAGCCATCGTCTCTCTGTTTTTGTTCTGCTAAAAAAAACAGTACATGTTCACTGTATCTGCACTTCCTGCAATGGAAAACCTGTGAATTACCGGACTCAATTATCTCACCTAGAATTTGAGAGAAAGTTTGAAGCTGCCAAAACAAGTACAGAAGTACCCAACGAAGGATATTATCGAAATCCGTTTATTAGTAGCCTAGATGATAAATGGGCATGCACAAAGGCATTTTCAGTTAATTTTTAACTCCCGTGGGAAAAAAATATCCGCTCTTCAGAGCCAGCTAGCAGTTATTTAATAGCCGCTTTCGGCAGCCAGCCAGCATGCGCAATTTTCTGGCTTTTTCCCAGCCAGGAACATTTGTATACCCTTTTTTCCAGCAATCTCTTTTTTTGTCCTGGTTTCCTAGCCAGGAACATTTGTTCACCCTTTTCTGCCAGGTATGTTAATTTTTCGGCCCCTTTTCCCAGCCAGCAGTTTTTTCCCCCCAAAAAATGGTTTGTGTCCTTAAACAGACAATTCCGGAAAATTAATTGGTATTTTGCTACTCGTTTTATTTTTTTCTAAGACAAAATACTTTGTTTACTTTATAACTAAAAATGGAGGTGTCACTTACCTCAAGATTAAAACTGATGAACCCATCCATACATCTGAACGCGAACGGAGGTAGAACCATTTCAGCACAAACCCTTTTATTTATTTTTTTATTTTTTTTATAGAGCGTAATGTCGGTGAGCAGGCTGAATTCTAAACAAAACATTTTAGAACTCATTATCTTTTCAGCTTTTAATTTGTACATTAGTGTAAATGCCATTTATATGATCACTATAAAGGACAATTATCAAAGCATTAATGCTTGTAGGCTCAGTGAAGATGATTCCAGTGCCAATAACGCACAGTTCATTAAGTGAACGGCACACAAAGATGATTCAAACACAGTGTAAGATGATTTTTCTTTCAGAATCTATTGCACGGATAGCACATTTAGATGTTTTAATTATATGTTGGTGAAGCACAGTCTTTTGAATGAACATCATAGTTAGATGTTTAAAAAGGCCAGCGAGGCACAGTTTATTGGGTAGACGGCACAGTTAGATGTTTCAAATGCCAGCATAGCACAGTCTATTGGATAAACGTCACAGTTAGATGTTTTAGATGCCAGCCAGGCATTTTGTTGATTTTCTGTCTGATAAACAGCAAATAAAGATTCAGGAGACGCCTCTTTCAGCGAGAATACACAGGAAGGAACTTGCCACTCTGTTCCTTCAAAATTCAGTTGCTAGAGTATCGACTAGGGTGTTAGGTGTGATGAAAAGGAAGGAACTTGCCACTCTGTTGCTTCATAGTTCAGTTGTTAGAGCATTGACCAGGGTGGAAGGTGTGATGAAAAGGAAGGAACTTGCCACTCTGTTGCTTCATAGTTCAGTTGTTAGAGCATTGACCAGGGTGGAAGGTGTGGGGGGGAGAGGAAGGAACTTGCCACTCTGTTGCTTCATAGTTCAGTTGTTAGAGCATTGACCAGGGTGGAAGGTGTGATGAAAAGGAAGGAAGTTGTCACTCTGTTGCTTTATAGTTCAGTTGTTCGAGTATCGACCAGGGTGGCAGGTGTGATGGAAAGGAAGGAAGTTGTCACTCTGTTGCTTTATAGTTCAGTTGTTTGAGTATCGACCAGGGTGGAAGGTGTGATGGAAAGGAAGGAAGTTGTCACTCTGTTGCTTTATAGTTCAGTTGTTTTGAGTATCGACCAGGGTGGAAGGTGTGATGGAAAGGAAGGAAGTTGTCACTCTGTTGCTTAATAGTTCAGTTGTTATAGTATCGACTAGGGTGAAAGGTGTGATGGAAAGGAAGGAACTTGTCACTCTGTTGCTTTATAGTTCAGTTGTTAGAGCATTGACCAGGGTGGAAGGTGTGATGAAAAGGAAGGAACTTGCCACTCTGTTGCTTCATAGTTCAGTTGTTAGAGCATTGACCAGGGTGGAAGGTGTGGGGGGGAGAGAAAGGAACTTGCCACTCTGTTGCTTCATAGTTCAGTTGTTAGAGCATTGACCAGGGTGGAAGGTGTGATGAAAAGGAAGGAAGTTGTCACTCTGTTGCTTCAACGCGAGCAATGTCAAACACCTTCCTCCCTTTAATCACCGACTTTAAAGCTACGTGCGAATACCTTACTACATCATGCGTTGGATCTAATGGCGATTTACCAGGAAGGTAAAATACTTTGTTTACTTTATAACTAAAAATGGAGGTGTCACTTACCTCAAGATTAAAACTGATGAACCCATCCATACATCTGAACGCGAACGGAGGTAGAACCATTTCAGCACAAACCCTTTTATTTATTTTTTTATTTTTTTTATAGAGCGTAATGTCGGTGAGCAGGCTGAATTCTAAACAAAACATTTTAGAACTCATTATCTTTTCAGCTTTTAATTTGTACATTAGTGTAAATGCCATTTATATGATCACTATAAAGGACAATTATCAAAGCATTAATGCTTGTAGGCTCAGTGAAGATGATTCCAGTGCCAATAACGCACAGTTCATTAAGTGAACGGCACACAAAGATGATTCAAACACAGTGTAAGATGATTTTTCTTTCAGAATCTATTGCACGGATAGCACATTTAGATGTTTTAATTATATGTTGGTGAAGCACAGTCTTTTGAATGAACATCATAGTTAGATGTTTAAAAAGGCCAGCGAGGCACAGTTTATTGGGTAGACGGCACAGTTAGATGTTTCAAATGCCAGCATAGCACAGTCTATTGGATAAACGTCACAGTTAGATGTTTTAGATGCCAGCCAGGCATTTTGTTGATTTTCTGTCTGATAAACAGCAAATAAAGATTCAGGAGACGCCTCTTTCAGCGAGAATACACAGGAAGGAACTTGCCACTCTGTTCCTTCAAAATTCAGTTGCTAGAGTATCGACTAGGGTGTTAGGTGTGATGAAAAGGAAGGAACTTGCCACTCTGTTGCTTCATAGTTCAGTTGTTAGAGCATTGACCAGGGTGGAAGGTGTGATGAAAAGGAAGGAAGTTGTCACTCTGTTGCTTTATAGTTCAGTTGTTCGAGTATCGACCAGGGTGGCAGGTGTGATGGAAAGGAAGGAAGTTGTCACTCTGTTGCTTTATAGTTCAGTTGTTTGAGTATCGACCACGGTGGAAGGTGTGATGGAAAGGAAGGAAGTTGTCACTCTGTTGCTTTATAGTTCAGTTGTTTTGAGTATCGACCAGGGTGGAAGGTGTGATGGAAAGGAAGGAAGTTGTCACTCTGTTGCTTAATAGTTCAGTTGTTATAGTATCGACTAGGGTGAAAGGTGTGATGGAAAGGAAGGAACTTGTCACTCTGTTGCTTTATAGTTCAGTTGTTAGAGCATTGACCAGGGTGGAAGGTGTGATGAAAAGGAAGGAACTTGCCACTCTGTTGCTTCATAGTTCAGTTGTTAGAGCATTGACCAGGGTGGAAGGTGTGGGGGGGAGAGAAAGGAACTTGCCACTCTGTTGCTTCATAGTTCAGTTGTTAGAGCATTGACCAGGGTGGAAGGTGTGATGAAAAGGAAGGAAGTTGTCACTCTGTTGCTTCAACGCGAGCAATGTCAAACACCTTCCTCCCTTTAATCACCGACTTTAAAGCTACGTGCGAATACCTTACTACATCATGCGTTGGATCTAATGGCGATTTACCAGGAAGGAAGTTTGCAGCCCAATGGCGCTTTTGTCGACAACGTGCGATGTATTCCCTTGGAAGGAGGAGCTTTATAGCCTGTTTGACGTGAATATGTCATTCTTCCACCAACAACCTTGGAAATTTTCCACTTCTGGTGTTTGTCGCCTTCTAGTTCCTGTTGTTATAGTATCGACTAGGGTGAAAGGTGTGATGAAAAGGAAGGAACTTGTCACTCTGTTGCTTTATAGTTCAGTTGTTAGAGCATTGACCAGGGTGGAAGGTGTGATGAAAAGGAAGGAACTTGCCACTCTGTTGCTTCATAGTTCAGTTGTTAGAGCATTGACCAGGGTGGAAGGTGTGATGAAAAGGAAGGAAGTTGTCACTCTGTTGCTTTATAGTTCAGTTGTTCGAGTATCGACCAGGGTGGCAGGTGTGATGGAAAGGAAGGAAGTTGTCACTCTGTTGCTTTATAGTTCAGTTGTTTGAGTATCGACCAGGGTGGAAGGTGTGATGGAAAGGAAGGAACTTGTCATTCTGTTGCTTTATAGTTCAGTTGTTTTGAGTATCGACCAGGGTGGAAGGTGTGATGGAAAGGAAGGAAGTTGTCACTCTGTTGCTTAATAGTTCAGTTGTTATAGTATCGACTAGGGTGAAAGGTGTGATGGAAAGGAAGGAACTTGTCACTCTGTTGCTTTATAGTTCAGTTGTTAGAGCAGGGTGGAAGTTGCGATGGTGGAAGGTGCTGTGGAAAGGAAATAACTTGCCACTCTGTTGCTTTATAGTTCAGTTGCCAGAACAGCGTCTAGGATTCATAGAATCACATGCCAGGAAAGCCGAGTTGATTTACTATCATGTTTAAACAAAACTAGACGATAATGATTATAAGGGCGTGGTGATCATAGAGGCTCTCTCTCTCTCTCTCTCTCTGTTTAATCGTTTTGTAGCATTGTAGATCACTAGAATGTTCAAAGATGAAAATGTTCGAAGTGCATAGTCATATGATAAATAGATGAAGAAATCTCTATTGTATGAGAAACACAGAAACTCGATGTTCGATTAAGTAACATACTTGGCTGTATTGCTTGTGTTAAATGCCACAGTTAAGTTAATAGATCCAGAACTTCTAAAATTAATTCAGCACGCAACCGTGGCATGCATTTGTGAGGTGAATGCATTTGTTACCCCATTACAAACGTCACGAATCGAACAAATGACAGCCACTCCACAACTGCCACAACCAGTTGTCATTCCGCATGAGCTGCTTGGCTGGTCTGGCATAGGAACTTTGAATCTTTCATTTGGCACCATTTGGAAGGATGGAATTTTTCATTGCTGATAGTTTGGTAGATTATGTTGATGATATCGGTTGCATTACGCTTAAGTTCTTCAGTCACTGGGTAATGGTAACCATCATCAAAGAACACCTTGCAGTCTCCAACCGAGGAAATGGCTAGTCCCCAGTGGCATTCGTCCTGCATATGAACAGGCAAAAACATGTTGGCAACACTTGCCATGTCATGGCTGGTACATACGTTTTTGACAACTGAGTTGATGATGATGCCGTTGGACAGAAATGAAGGAAGGAGAACGTCCAAACAGGATTGATGTTCGTCGTTTGCCCTGTCGCAGAATTTGTTTCCTAAGAAATTCAAAATTTTGTCTGATAGGTATCTTTCTCCACACAAACGCGAAAGTTCTTTTGATGTGATTCTGTAGTTTTTATAGGATGCAAGATAGCTATTTTACAGGTTCCACCTGTCCAGCAGAGCGTGTGTCGCTTCTTTTTCAAAAGGGGTCTTTTCAAATGCTGTCTTGATCCATTTCTTCTCAAAGGAGACCTCGGCGCATAGGTGCTTCAGACTATGGAATCTTTCTAGAATTCTGATGCCATCCATATTGAAATCACCAAAGGAATTGATTTTCACAACCAGTTGGGAGGCCACATTTTGGGATGTTGAAAGTTCCTCTCTGATGTTGTTAAGTAAAAATTGTGGTGGCAGCTTCTTGACTGTAATGGGGTCCATCATTACACTTCCACTACTACCTACAGTATATGATGTGATCGTGGCATCCACGTTGGGGAAGCTAGTAATCATCTTGGATACCTGAAATTGTCATCCTGACGCAGTATCTCGGACAGAAAACCAAAGTCCAGCGGTATCTCGTCTGAGGGATTGTCTTCCACATTGATCACTGACATTGCATCCTTTTTGTTTTCGGGAACCGTTTTGCCATTTCCATCTTTTGACATCCCAGACGTCTTCCATGTTGCAGAATTCGTGTCAAGGGCTGGAGGTAGTTTGGAGCGGAAACCTTTCCCTTTGTTTCGTTTCTCCGGTTTCTTTTCACTCTTTGCTGTTCTCTTAAGGTTCGCAGATTTTGTTGACAGAACGCCTCGCTTCTCTTCGTTTATAGAGGTTTTTTCTTGCTTGGAAGTTCTTGTGCAGCAAAGGGGTCAATCTTATGCTTTCTTTTCCTTCCAAACTTTGAGAGGGATTCGAAATTGATTGCCCTGTTAAAGTACGAAGCTGGAAGCCACATGTCATCTTCCGACGAATAGCCTTTGAAACAAACCCTGTATTCATATTCAAGGATTTTATGGCAAAGACGTTGTTCCAACACGTCCTCTATTTCATAAAAATCATGGGGAAGTCCATTTTCATCAGTAGAGTCTTCCACTACTGTCTCGGAAGTGATAGAGTCTGTGCCCAATTCAACTTCTCCTCTACAGACATATCCCATCTCCTTTAGAAGCTTACTTAACGTGTCGTGCAGCTTATAGCAACCTGGAGTGTCTTCTCCAATTGGAATGAGTTCGACGGCTCCCAGTATCGCTGAAGAAGACTTCCACTTTGTTAATCCTAGAATTGGATGCACACTGTAAGTGTCGTCGTTTAATGATAGTTGATATAATGAGAAACGAACTTTCATGGTAGTATCACCACGCAATTTGAAGCTTGCGACAGAAGAGCCATCTTTGGACAACTGAATTGCTTCAACGCGAGCAATGTCAAACACCTTCCTCCCTTTAATCACCGACTTTAAAGCTACGTGCGAATACCTTACTACATCATGCGTTGGATCTAATGGCGATTTACCAGGAAGGAAGTTTGCAGCCCAATGGCGCTTTTGTCGACAACGTGCGATGTATTCCCTTGGAAGGAGGAGCTTTATAGCCTGTTTGACGTGAATATGTCATTCTTCCACCAACAACCTTGGAAATTTTCCACTTCTGGTGTTTGTCGCCTTCTAGTTCCTCTTCCTCTTCTAACATTTCACTCTCGTCTTCTTTCTGTCCGATTACCTTTTCTTCTTCTTCTTCTTGGTCTTCAAGCTCATCTCTTTTCTCGTTTTCATCATTCTCTTCAAGATCAGAATCAAAATCCACATTATCATCAAAATCAGAAAGACTGCTTTTGACATCCGCATAAGATTTGTGCAGCGTATTATATTCTTCTAGTAAGGCACCTTCCATTAGCTGTATACCAGTGGGATGGTCATATCTGCATGGGATGGTCATATCTGGTGGGATTTCCCAGTAGTCGGTGCTCTTCAGAAGATCCACCACTGTGCCTGGCATGTATTTCTCAGACATTCGCTGTCCTTCGCAATAATGTGCTTGCTTCTGCTCTCCTGGAAGTTTGAGGGATACTTGTATGATCCTTCATCCTTCGTCATGTGTTTCAAAAAGGCATATGAACGCTGTCTTCTGTGAGATGACTGCTTCACTTTTGCACCCGCTTGAGCAAGACGCTGCTTACCATTGATGTTAAATTGCACTCTTGTAATCTTGTCAAGCGTATCCTCAAATGTAGGCTGAGAATCAAGAGACTGGATTTCGTTTGTTTCCCCCTGAATTTCACTTATTATTCTTTCGGTTGACTTTGTACCAGTGTTAAAAAGGGAACTGCCAGAAATACCAAGATGCTTGAAGTGAAGGAACATGGCAAGTTGATACAGTGTGGCAGCAGAAAATAATATCTCTGCAGTGGTGTAGCATCCATTTGTCAAGAATTTACCACGCTTGGTTGGGTTCGACTTGGCATCTCGTTTGGAGTGTAACGGCATCTTCTTTATTTCCAATACTCCTTTCCACAAACGAAGAACTGTTATTGCAGTGGACACAGACTCTTGAATTGCAGCGGGGCTACCAAAGTCCACCTTTCTGAATGGATCTAGCAGTTGGCATACTGTTCTGATGTATAAACTGGTGGCTTCTGATCCCGGGATATGTTCATCGAGGAGATCAGCTGTTCGTGGAGTGAAAAGCCTCTCACAAGCATCGGAATTCTGGTCGCAGAAAAAGACGAGAAGGAGGTCAGTAGTGTTAAGGGCCCAGTCCAATCCTAAGTTCTGGCACTGATGTTTCAGGTCGTGGAGATGATCACTTGTTGCCAGTCGTGTAACCTTTCCATTCTCTTCCCAGAATGTTAACTCCCTTGTCTCATACTCAAGATTCTTTAAGAACAATCGCCCTTCGCGGAGTTGAATTTCCCAAGCTTTTCACTCGATGGCAACCAAGCGTTTTACTCAGGTTCTCTGCCCAAAAATATCTGTATATTTGATGCTGAACAAATCGCAGACAAATGTTTCACATATAGTTTAATCTGTTGCACGTATTTTTGCTGACGGTACAGCTGCAATTAGAAAAGAAATAATGACATTAAAATAAACGACTGAAGCGAAAGAAATACCGAATTACAAATAAAGCGACCTAGTAATAAAAAGAAAAGGAAAACAAAACAAAGAAAAAACAAGACTTACATATTTTTTGGGCGTCTATAATCTCAAGCTCAACATCGATAGTGATGAAACAGGTCAAAAGGCGAACAAACAAAAAAGCCTTAAACAGACAAACTTTCAACGCACACGAAGCGGAGAGCACATGTTCCTTTTTAGATGATGTGACTTGCACAAAGGGGGTGCGGTGGAGAGCGTGGCCCGGGACAACAAACTGTCTATTACAGTTCGTCTGAACTCTTACAACAAGTACTCCTAGTGCAAAAACGTGCAGCACGACTCCTCCTTAATGCCGACACCTCTTGTCGCTCTTTTGGACTCTTTCAAAAGGTAAAGATCTGTCCTTTTAGTGACATTGTTCACCAATGCTTTTTTAATCTGACCTTTAAATCACTTAATGACCC
>NC_090871.1:30527429-30532429 GCF_036669935.1 Montipora foliosa | reverse complement strand
TTGAGTTGAAATAATGTAACGTCGTTTTTTTTTGGATTGGATTGATCGCTTTCAACAGAGGCGAAGCATGAGCAAAGACAGCGTGTTTGTGACGACACTCGCAAGAAAAGTGTTTTCTCTCCTAAGAGCAAATAATTGTTGATTCCAATAAAATTTTTGACTGGGATGACTGTTTGTTGATCATTTTGTCTTGTTAATTTATAGTTGTCTTTAAAAAGCAAAGTTGTGTTGACATATTCTATTGACCAAACTTGATTTATGCAAATACACGCGAAACACGCAGGAGTGGTGTTAATGATTATGTTATAAAACAAATGGTAAACGGCTCAGCGTGCACTATTGAGCTATGGTGCACTTGGGAGTTTGCTAAGCACTCTCTTGTGCGTAGCAACCTCCCGCGTGCACCATAACTCAATAGGGCACGCTGAGCCGTTTACCATTTGTTAATTTGAAGATTTTATGCGGAGAGTAAAAGAGTTTTACGACCGTTGGCAGATATACCAAAGACTTCAAGAACCAATTGGAAACGCAGTAGAGCAACAACCACAATAGTAATATGTTTTTTGTTACCACAAGGATGGAAAACGTATTTACAAGTAATACAAATAGTGTGTTTGTATAACGCTTTTAATGTGGATGGTTGGTCCAGCATAAGTAGTCAAAATGGATGTTTCATGTAAATTCTAATTGATAAAATAACATTAAATTCTAAACACGACAACACTAGGTATAGATTTCAGTAACGATGGTGAAACAAAAGGAAAAACTAGGTACTGCATAAGACTGACTGTCCACACTTTTTTTTTTTTGGCAGAAAAATGTCTGGTGTGTTTTCAACCCGTAACGAAACAGCGTGTTATAAAAGTGACTAAAGATAATACAAGAATATGTGGTACTGTGTAAGGTTGGTGGTCTGATGATGATGATGATGATGATGATGATGATGATGATGATTACAATCTGTTAAACATGTTTTGTTATTGTTAATTTTTTTCAGACAAATGTCGTCGTTTAAATCATCTAAAGTGTTTACGTTTTGCCCCTGTGTTATTTTGTTGTGGTGTTGGAAGAAAGGCAACACAGCCGTGTACTGGTTTTTGTGGTATAATAGTGCTTTTGATCGCCTTAGCTGACGAACATGGTAATACAAAATGTATGTGTCACTATTTTCAATCCAGCAAACGGTGTGTGGATTATGGTAGCTAGAATAACCACATCGTTGTGCCAGTATCAATTTACCATTTCTAAATTATAAAAGTGACTCTTTTCCCGTTTTAATGATATAATTACTTCTTATATTTAAAACTAATCATTTGTTTTGGGATTTTTATCTAACCATTCTATCGTATGATAATAATCACCAAATAACGACTTCTGAAGTTGATTTACAACTCCATAAGAAACCAATTTTTTTATTAGTTGTCAAAAATCACTATGCACATCATGTCAACATGCGACGTTATTGTCATATCTTAAATTTGAATATTGCAGCAAATGTTGTAAACAAACGGAAAGACAAATATGGCGAATAACACATGATTCTACAATAGTATCGAAATGTCTTAGTCGTGATTCTTTTCATTTCAAAGATGATCCTAATGACTTTCGTATTTTTGGTTCATAGGTTTACGTCCACCACAAGAATGTAATTTCTGTTCTAAAGTTATTCGTCGTCACGGAATAACTCACTATTGTGATTTTTTTTAAGATGACACTTAAATTTTGAGTTTTGTTAAAGAATGAAGACGTGAAGAACGACCATTTCATCGATATTCCGCATTGTTTTGTGATAATTTGTACTTTTTCATTTCAAACGTGATCCCAATGTGTTTTGTGTGTTATTCATTCATAGGCTTGCGTCCAATACAGGAATGTAATTTCTGTCATTATGATCTTCGTAATCACATAATAATTCACTATTGTAGTGTTTTTAAGACGACGCTTGAATTATGTTGCGCCTGCCACAAAACCCACGTTAAGATAGTCATTAAAATATATTTTGAAGGTGGTAGAAATGGGGAATGTGTGTTGTGTGGCATTTTGTTAAAAAATGAAGAACATGAAGAACGACCATTTCAGAGGTGTCCCTTAATTTTACCCAAATTGTCATGTAGTGCATACATACATACATCATACTTTATTGAGACTCCATTCAACAGGGCTTTTTAGTCACAATGTTAAAAAAAAAAGAAGAAAACTTATTTACAGTAATCTAATTAAAATCAAAGTATATTCAAAATCATTCAAAATATATCCAAAATTACTTCGTATAGAACATATCAAAAAGTGTCCGCTTAAAAACATGAATTTCTTTAGTATTCTTGATGTTGTCCAAAATTACTTCATATAGAACGTATTATTAAAAAGTGTCCGCTTACAAATATCAATCTCTTTAGTATTCTTGATGTTGTCAGGTAGCCCATTCCATTCCCGTGGACCGCGAAAATAAAATGCCCTTTGTCCTACCGACGATCTACATAGGGGGATCACAAAATTATTACATCCCCTTGTGTTCCTGTTGTGAACTGCTGAACGCTTAACAAAATATTTCCCTAAATAGTCTGGAGCTAAAACATTTACATATTTATATGCTAAAACTAAATCATTGAATAAAACCTTCTCCGGAACATCTAACCATCTAAGAGATCTCCGCCCCTGAGAGATATGGTCAAATTTCCTTAACCCTAATACAACTCTGGCAGGAAAATTTTGTACTAACTGCAGTTTGTGTAGATTACGTTTAGATGTGTTCCCCCACACTGAGGAACAATAAAACAATTTACTAAAAACAAAACTATTTATAAGCAATAAAAGGTGTTTAATTCTACTTATCTGTACAAACTGGTTCATGCAACTAGAGGCTGTTTTAGTGGTGTGTACATCATAGTTAAGATATTGATCAACATATACCCCGAGATCCGTAGCAAGCGAAACTGGTGAGATAGTTTTGCCCAACAGAGATAAGGAGATATAGGGTAGCCTCTTAAGAAGTTGTGCTGAGCCAACAACCACTAACACCAACAACACACCATCTACTGATGTTCCTAAGATCTTGATTTACGGCGGCCATAGCACTTGATGAGTCTGATACGGGAAATTTAAAGTGCAATTGACTATCATCAACATACGCAGCGGCTTGACTGTGGGTGACAACACTGATTAACTCATTAATGTAGATAGTAAAAAGCACAGGACCCAAGATTGACCCCTGTAGTACTCTGTTTGTTAAAGGTAGCAATTCCGAGACTGAATGTTCATATCGTACTCTCTGATATCTACTGGATAGATAGCTACTAAACCAGGAAGCTGCAGAGGTTTTGAGACCCAGTTTTCGTAGTTTTCTTAATAACAGGTTATGACTAAGGCCGTCAAAAGCTTTTGACATATCAAGCAGGACTAGTAATGACGCTGCTTTTTCATCAATTGCTTTCAAGATGTTATCTGTAACATTTTTGAGGGCAGTTTCTATCGAATGCATTTTCCTGTTGCCACTTTGATAAGTCGACAGTTTATCATGTTTTGTCAAAAATTCCACAAACTGCTTGTGTACCATTCTCTCACTTACTTTCGATAGGATGGGTAACAACAATGAAATCGGCCTGTTGTTGGCTTCTTCTTCTGGTTTTCCTTCTTTGAATACAGGTATCACCTCAGCAATTTTCCATGCTTTATGAAAAGCAGCCACATTAAACGAATTATTGACCAGTCTAGAAATCACAGGTGCAATACTCTCAAAACTGTCTTTTAGGACAGTTTGTAGCCTTTGTCTAGATCGAAATTGGAATCACATGCACACTATAATAAATACGAATATTTTTAATAATAATTATGTAAGCTTTATACGATAAATTGATGGTTTCTTTTTGGATAATAAAGTCATGCGATCATTAAAACATGCTAGATGTGTCAAACTACCTCCATCTCAGCTATGTAGTGGAATCGCTATATTAATGGTGACGGTTTTGAGTGTGTGGGTTTTTGTAGTTTAGTCGCTCTACTGATGGCAATGAAATTTCTAAGTGGTGACAGAAACAGCTCTTCTGAATGGTTACATGTGGAAAAAAAATGAAAGAAATATACGTTTCAGTATGGATAAAGTATTACGAGCTTCAGCAGTAGATGATTATACGAGAACAAAGGACGATTCTTTTTCCTTTGAAGAATTTTTTTATTTGTTTACTGTTTTAAAAGACAATTTTTTTGGAAATATAATCTAGTTGTCATTGATTATTTCACTAATGAAGCCATCGTTAGAGATTTTAGTGATATCGATCTGTCTAAAACGAGTATTTTTGTATTAAAAATAAACAACCATTATGCGTACATAGATAAGCTACGTGTATATCTAGGTTTTCCCTCGTGTTATTTTTTATGTTTCACGTGTGGGACTTTTGTAAGACAAGAAGTAATCCACATAATTCCGTGTTTGTATATTTTAAAATGTGAGGTGTAAAAAAGTAAACTTGGATTTTATTAAAACATTATTTTTTCAAAATTCACATAGGTACTCGATGTCATCAATGTCGTCGATTATACAAATCCGTGATACATCATGATTGTTGGTAGTTCTATCTCTCTTTTAACCCTGTCTCAGCGATGTTATATTTATCACATGAAGGGCAAACATTTCTGGTGTTCTCTTAAACCACATTAGGAAATTTTTTTTTTTTAGGTTTTTACGCTTTATGCGATGGGTGTTTTACACGTTTGGAATATCCACTGAAACGAAATTTTTGTATCCAAGATTTTTTTATAATGAAGTTTGAACCTTTATAAACGTTGTGTACTTTTTTTGGGCCAACGCATCGCGGAAAGTATATTTTTAACCACTCGAAGTTGACCGACTGAGATGAAAATTGGCAGCCATCTTGGCGCGGCCGAAACAGCCTTGTGACGTCACTGGTTGTGTACATCTCCGAGCTCAGAGTAAACCCTGACTAAGCATGGAGTGTGGCGTGAATGTGAAAAGGACTTCGGGCAAGCACTGTCTTGCTGGTGGG
>NC_090871.1:30507429-30514929 GCF_036669935.1 Montipora foliosa | reverse complement strand
TTACTTGAATCTGTGGACAAAGAGGGGGAAGGTGCCATGGGGGGTACTGATATTGGTTGAAATGACCTGTAGTTTCCCTCCCACAAGGTGTAATCAGACTGAGGAGCAAAATTTGAGGCAGGCATAGAAAGACCTTGGTTAATGCCACTTCGGGAAACATAACCCCCCTGATGATGACTAGCTAATCCATACTGTGTCTGTAGGTTAGGGTTGGAATGTGTTAAAAGCAATCGGAAAAGTCTGACCTCATGCTCTCTTGATTACTCAATATCTGATTTTAAGAATTGGATGAGCTGTTTTGTGGGGTCATTTTCAATTGCACTCCTCATTAAGTGAATAGCTTCAACCAATGGGTCTTCTTTTTTCAGTTTCTTGGTTGGAGCTGATTTCACAGGCACAAACTGCTTACCAACACAGTCTTGAGAAGCTACACTATTGCCCTCATCTTCTGTTGACTGAGTTACCTCCTCTCTTGATTCTGATGGCTCTACAGCCAGTTCTGGTCTGCAAGAGTCACGTGTTTTGACAACTTCAAACAACTGATTGAACCAGTTACTGTAACCGTTGTCATCTTGGAATCGTTTCACCTCAGTGGAAGTTTTGGTGGTCAAAGCTACACGCTTACATTCTGCAACAAGCTTTTTAAATTTTGATCTAAGTTGGCCTTTTTGTCAGTTTTCCCAGAAACAGAGTCCTCCCCATCTCCATCCTCATCCCCATTTTCATCTTCTTCGCCATCACTCTCATAGGACATGTCTTCTGGCTCCTGATGAGCTGCACTATGTGATCAAGAAGCAAAAAATTATTATTAAACTATTAGCAATAGTAACTGTTATTATTGGCCTTATCAAACAGATAGGTCCTTCTCTCAATGATATAACAAACCTATGGCACATCATTTCTTCTAATTTATACTTATATTCATATCCATAAACAATTTTTTTAGTGGGTGCCAGTCTCTACAACATAATATTTAGATGCAAGATTTCAACAAAATAAAAACAAAGAGGTATCAAGAAATCACTAAAGACCACCCAATCAGCAATAATCAATACATAATCAACAATGATTAGTCATGATTTCAGTGATAAACAATCTTATCATAGGTCCCCAAAGACAACACTATTAACAAGAAATAGTGTTTGTCATTGATCAATAATTAGTTATGCCAGGTCCCAGGGTGAGGGGGGTACTCCAACAAAAATTGGGTGGGGATGTCTAGCACGCTTCCCAAAACCCTTACCCTATTTATGACAAAAGTCTGCGGTTTTCCCTACTCTATTTATGATCTGACAAAAAAAACTGGAGGCTTTGTATCAACAGAATCACAGGGTAACG
This sequence comes from Montipora foliosa, assembly GCF_036669935.1. NCBI lineage: Eukaryota > Metazoa > Cnidaria > Anthozoa > Scleractinia > Acroporidae > Montipora > Montipora foliosa. Next base: position 30,513,591 of record NC_090871.1, on the reverse strand, counting down.
TAAGGGCTATGTTAATATCCGTTACCAGTCCACCCCATCCCCCTTTCCCCTCTTTTGGAATATCCTTCATTTTGCTTTTTGTTTTAGCCCTTGACTTTTTCAAAGTAATAAGTTAAATTGCATCGTACAAACATCAATTTAATCAAATCAATAAAATTTAATCAACAAACGGTCAAAAACACTACTCACCAACTTGTGGCCTCCTCACGTTTGTCTTCTCCGTTGTTGTCCATTTTCTCTCCTCGTCCACTGCTTCTTGTCTCTCCTAGTCGGTTTTTTGTTTTCATTCCTTGTCCGCTGTTTGCTTTCTCTTCTTGTCCGTTGTTTGTACTGGCTCCTTCTTCCTTCGCACAAGAGATGCAATATCCCATGGACTTTCCGGCTACCCAGCCAGGGGTTCCCTCGTCGTCTTTAAACACCGAGCGACGGTTACAAACAAAGTGACCACATTTTATGCAGGTATATTTGTCGTGGCAAAACACAAATAACCCATGTCTTCCTCCGGCACGACGGTAAACTTTTTCCGCCAAGCCACCACCTTTTTTCCCCTCTCTTGCCACTGATGCGCATGCTTCATGCAACAGAAGGAGGTTGTGGGATCAAGAAATGTTTTTTAATAATTTATGCATTAGGTTCGGTACATGAAAAATTCGACGTTTGAATCGGAGTAGCTCTGTAGTCGAACTGACCGACTGGCCATGTCGAACTTAATTCTTGGGTCAACCCAAATAACATCTGTCGAACTTAATTGATTCAAACGTCGATCTCGTCATGTGCTTAATTGGGGCTATTAGGTTCGGCTCATGAAAAATTCGACATTTGAACCGGGCCTTATTTGTCTGTTTGAGTTGAGCGCTGGGAAAAAGCCGATGATGGTATTTTACAGGGCATGTGTTTGTATTAATGCAGCATTATCTTGAAATGGATTAAATCAGCGGGTTGGAATTTGGGATAACATCGATTGAGGTGGGTATGGTCATTTTTCTGGAAGCACACATTTTAATGTGTGGTACAGTAGGTCATTTGATGAGGGCTGGAACTTAAAGCGATTCTGCAAATGGTTAAAATTAATATTCAAGGAAAGACTAAAGAATATTAAAAGCTTCATGTATTTGATAGTTTTTGTTTTGGCGATTATGAGAAATAATTTGGTTGTTATTAATGTTTTGTTACTAGGATCAAAAGGATTCACATGATGGACTTGTTACTGTGCTTAATCATTATGGTGAAAAGAATGTACTCCATGCACACAGGTGCCATGCTTAAGGTTTGAAGATTTCTGAGGATTCTTGGTACTAAACTGACTGTAATAGAAGGGGAGAAATCTGTGAGTGGAGTAAAGTTCTGCATTGGTTAATATTGACGACCAGTGTAAAATGTGGTCCTGAAGAAGTTAGAATGCAGAATGGCGTTGCAGCAAAAGACTGGTTTTCTCACCCAAATTCCTGTAGTGAGATCATTTTTAGACAAGTGAGATGGTGCAGCGCCTGGAAGGGTTTCCAGATTAAAGAAAGAAGACAACCGATGATGAAAATGAAACATAAGATCTTTCACATAATTATTAAACTCTTACTTTAATTTCTCTCCTTAATTGTTATGTAGATATTATACATGCATTTAGAAATCACACAATAATTATTTAATAGCTAAAATACAGGATTTTAGTGAGTGCCAATATTTAATTGATCCAGTTGGAAACGAAAGTTGCAAGACTGGCCAAACAATGGTTTTTTTTGTCTTTCATTTTCCTGTAATTTGATTTGTTACATTAAACAAGCCTTGAAATCTGATTGGTTGTTTTGTTTTACAGGCCCATTTTCATTGGCTTGGGAAATGGTGTGATTTGGGAATAAATCGCACTTCTGAAAGCCAATGAGATCGCAAAGATGACCAGTGATTTGTAAATGGATATAATAAACTAAGTAATCAAATGATTATAGTTCACTAACTGAAGATAACCAACACCTTTACTGATTTTACTAAGTAATCAAATGATTTTGTCAGTAGTCCACACACAAAAAATCATCTTTAGGCCAACCAACATTGGCAACTAAGACATTCAAATAAGATACTTATTCCTGTACATGTATGATAATCTAATTTCGAATGTCTACTACATGATTAGAACTTCTGGTTCATTTGTATAATTTAAGTCATAGAAGTACCAGTAAACCATGACACCCGCAATTTTTTTTGTTTCCTTCAGAGTAACGTTTTTTATGCCGCGAGTTTGTTTCAAACCAGTCATGTGGTACATTGAAATACACTAGTGACAACATTTCTCCTGTGCAGCATAATGACTTTTTCGTATTACGTGATGTTCACTCATGTATTTATCTTCAAGAGGGAAGCTTATCACATGGAATATGTTAAAAAAAAACCCACTCCAAATTTGTCCTTATCGGATTTTATCATCAGCTGCTAAACAGCAGTCATGCTAACAGTTTTATGACAGGAAAAAAGTGCAGTAAGCTTTCCTCTTGAAGATAAACGTGCTGTAAATGAACAAATCTTGACACCACAGAAAAAAATCTCGTGTGGTGCATTTTTATATACCACATGATTGATTTAAAAAAAGCATCTTTGAGCACAGAGGATTTTACGCAATATAATGCTAATGTACAGGTATGCTCAAAAATGAATTTGGTTGTTAATAATTAACACTGTACAGTTCAAGTCACTATAAAACTACAATTATATAAAGTGGTAACTGAACTTTGGGTCGTGCAATTTTGGTCTGAATTCATATTTGCACTGGGCGCTCATTCAATTTTGAAATCACACGTATGATTTTAGACCAAATTGCACTCCACTCAGTTCAATTACCATTATAAAATACATATTAATTTTTTATTCATAAACAGAACATAATATGCCAGTTGACTTTACTGTATTTTTAGTTAATGAAGATATCACTATCTTCAGTGGCAGCAGCTGCCTACGAAGTGAATAAAAATTATGTTATGGTTTGCTCAAACTCAAACAAAAGTACAGTGCTTTATACTGCATGAAGAAAATGATATAAATTTTAGCTACAGGCAAGTCCTTTAACTTTATTAGATATCTGAGCCCTTGAATCAAAGTGGGTTTGCATTTGAACTTTTGTGAAGTCAAAAAGTACATTGATTTCGTAGTTAGATGATGGAACTGAATAATAATTGTTTTTTGCAGCATTTTAAATTTGAAGTTCTTGGTAAAGTTGAGCTTATGTTATACAACATTACTCAAAAGTAAGTTGACAGTCTCGATTCGAATCTCCAAAACTCGATTCTCACTTCTCAAAGTTTGAGTGACTCGAAATTTGAGTCTAGAGTACCAAGTATCGAGTCTCTAGGATTGAGAGGATAGGTGATTTCCAATATGTAGACTCGGAAAGGTTTTCAAGGAAACGATTAGTTTCTTGTAGAGAGAATAAATGCCTCTTGCACTTTATGTATAATTTGGTATTTTGTGTCTACCATTAGCACATGACATTTAAACCCAAAGATTCGAGAGTACAATATTTTTGTGAAGATCTTAATTCTGTTTAGTTTTTCATTTGTATGGACAAAGCACTGTTTTAAAAAGATGGTGAAAGACAAAATTTAAAAAATAAAATGGGTGGAAATCGAACGACACACTGCTATGCTCTGTATGGCCCAATCGAGTGTGTGTTTTCAGCCATGTACACAATATTCATTCAGTTTCATTGAGTTTGTACAAATAAAGGTAGAAACAATAAAATTTGTGTAATCAAAATTTTGTAGTCAGCAAAACGAAACATTGGACATAGAACACATTGTAGCTGTTCTAGTTTAGTATCATAGCTTGGAGAGCCCAATTCTCTCTATGATTTTTTAATAACCTCCCCTGGGGTCAAGGTCACAATGGATATTATCTGGAATTGTGCAGTGCGTGGTTCTAGGAAATGTCCATATTTTTGCCACAGAAAGGATTGGAAATTCCTGTGGCAGAGAGGGGTGGGAAAGGGCACAAACGTTAAGAAAATCTATGAAGCATAATTAGAATTATCTGAGGGGTGGGGCACGGGTATTTGGAAACATCTTTTTAGTGGGGGAGGTATTGATAATTACAGAACTATATACAATATTACTTCCATGTAGAAGGAAATTTACAGAATCTAGTACTGAAACAAAACTGTATGATTTGATTTCTGTAGATTTATTAGAAACAATAGATATACTTACGCTGATGTGGTGTTGTCATCTGGCTGTCACAATCTAAAACAAGTTCAGTAATTTATGCTGCTGTTACTTGTGCTTTGTAGGTTGTGCCATGTTAAGTTTTAATTATAGTTTAACAAAAAGCTCAAAATTTTTCACAAAAATTAGTAAATATATTTGTTGAAGTTTTTGTCGCATTTTCGGATATGAGAAATGAGACATGCTGGTATTTTTACACCTTAATACATTAGGACTGATGGCCTGTTGTGGTTCTGAGTTTTAGGTACGTGTGACGTTACATTAATTTTCTGAAGGTGGTAATGGGTATTTTTGTGACCTGTGAATGGCTCTTTTTATAACTTGTGAAGTGTGAAATGGGTATTTGTTTCACTCATGAATTGATTTCCATAGTAGCTATGAACTGTGATTATTGAAAATGCATTGTTTTATTTTCCATGAAGCGTGAAGTGCCAATGTTATATTTTGATCTAAGTGTGAAAGGACTCTTTTCTTGTGAAACGTGATCTATACCTCCCTACTCCATTTATGTCACTATAGGATTAATGTTAATTAATTAATGTCAATTTAAGTATTCTGATGTCTACTAATTACTTACAGTCCTCATTGAAAATGCCAGGAGTGACTGAGTCTGTAATAAACAAAATTGCTTCTTTTTTAATGAGTGATTGCTTTTTTAGCTTGAACAAATTCGTAATCAAGATTAATAATTTTTGTCAGACAAGTCAGATTTAATGATGCTGGTTGTAAACCATTTACACAAGAAAGCTGCAGGATCATGAATGGTGCCTCGAATTTTTGTAGTTCTTACAAAATTTGGTTTATGTTGATAATGGTTGCAAAATTTTGGTGGTTTGTTGTTTGCTTGTGTTTGCATATTTTCACAAGTGCTCGACAGCTTCATTTAGGAAAGTGTTTGTTGCTCCCAAGGTCAACTTTCATCAGTGTTTGTGCTGTTAAAACATTTGTTGACCATTTGATTTCGTTACATACCTCTATGAAGCTGATTGATTCACAATTCTAGAAACTGTGTGAATTGCCAATACATGTAGCACTACTATGGGTGTACGATGGGTGTAAAGGTTTTTGCAGGTAAATGTAGTGTTAACAGTTTAAAGTTTTGTTCAAAAGTTCATTATTGTCGGTTGGAGTTGTTCTCCTTCACCTGCAACATTGAGATCATTAAAAAAAGACTGGTTATTTGTTGAAAGGGTGGGGACGTTAATGTAACTAGCAGGGGTGAGGGCATGTTGAAATTTTCTTGATCTTCCCCTTTGTACAGCATTTATTTTTCTTTTACTCTGTTTTAGTTTGTCATTTGCTACTTGTCAGCTGTTCTAGGAATATTATTTAAAGTATGTTCCGTTTTATCAGAGTATAAAAATCAATGACCACATCTATTTGCAGCAGCTTTCTTTCCCTTAGTGTAATAACCAGTTCTTTCTTGTGAGACCAAGTGATGCATTGTTTTTTAAGGTTGTTTGGTTATTTATACTTTACCTTCGAAGGGTAGTTTCCATTTTAACTCTTTTTCTATCTTTGTGAGTTGAGTCTTTTAGACTATCCTCCCAGAGTATCCGGACAAAAACCTCTTGGTGCAGAGCAGAGGACCATTAAACTCAACCCACACATGATCTTGAGTCTCGGATTAGAACCCAAGCTACATTGGTGGGAAGCGAGTGCTCTCACCATTGCGCCATCCCTATACCCCATAACATGGAATTATCATTTTGAATGACATAGTCCCTTTAAAGAAGAAACAGATGAGTTTCATGCAAGAGCGTATTTTGTTATCATTCAACTGGCTTTATTAGCAAAAATTAAAAAAAGTGAAAGACCCCAAATCAGGCCAGGACATTTCAAAATACATGTAGTTCTAAGTGTGAACGTGTGAGCCAAAGGGCCACTGCTGGCATGACGTCTGGGTGACCCCTCAGATGGTCTTCATCGCCACCTCTCCTCTGCCTCCTTCAACCCCCCC
>NC_090871.1:30472429-30499929 GCF_036669935.1 Montipora foliosa | reverse complement strand
GGGGTTTAGGAGACAAGACCAAGCGACAGTAATTTTTTAACTGGCTTCGAAAGAAGCAGTTATCGATTTATTTCATCCAAGAAGCTCACTGTACGGAAAACAATATGCATGATTGGCGGGCCAAATGGGGGTACCAAGCTCTTTTCAGTTGTGGCACTAGTAAAAAGGCAGGTGTTATTATATTGTTTAACAATAACTTCTCTTTTCAAATTTCGCGAACATATTCTGATCCCGGGGGACGCTTTCTAGTTTGTGACATGACTACAAACAGGAAACAACTGACTTTGATAAACGTATACGCACCAAATGATGACAATCCCACTTTCTTTACTTCTGTTTTTCAACATTTAGACGATCTCAAGTGCGATGAGATTATAATAGGAGGGGATTACAATTTAGTGCTGGACGTTGAGAAGGATAAAAAAGGCGGACTAGCAAGAACACATAAAAGATCGTTGGAAGTTATAAATAGCTTTTCCGGTGAGTTTGACTTGATAGATGTCTGGAGAGTCCAAAACCCTGGATTACGACGCTTCACATGGAGGCAAAGAAACCCAGAAATACATTGTAGACTTGACTTTTTTCTCGTAAGTCATTGTATCGCTAGTAACACCACCAAAGCAGACATTGTCCCAGGTTACAAAACAGATCATTCAATGATCACCTTGCAATTATCTCTGCATAATAACCAACGAGGACGAGGATTTTGGAAATTAAACACCTCTTTTCTAAAGGATGAAGAATATGTAAACCAAATTAAAGCAGCTATAACTCAAACTAAGCACGAATATGCACAAGATAACACTGTTACACCTGGGCTATTGTGGGAAATGATAAAAATGAAAATTAGAGAAGCATCAATGAAGTATGGAAAATCAAAAAAGGAAAATATTAAGCAAAAGAAGGATGACATTGAAAAATCAATAAAAACCCTCGAGGGACGAATTGCTAATACCCTTGCAAATAACTCCCAAGATTTGTGGATGGAATTGGACATGAAAAGACGCGAACATGAAACCCTAATTGAATACCAAACAAAAGGAGCTATTATAAGATCTAAGTCTCGATGGTATAACGAAGGTGAGAAAAATACTAAATACTTTCTTAACCTAGAGAAGCGACACTGCAAGCAAGGAACAATCACTCAATTGAAAATTAACGAAAACAAGCTGGTTCAATCAGACAGAGAAATCTTATATGAGTGTGAGACTTTTTATAAAAATCTGTACCGTTCCAAAACGCAAGTGAGCGACTTTCCGGAAGAGTTTTTTCCACCCACACGAGAATTATTAAATGACGAAAAGCGATCCTCTTGTGAAGGCCAGTTAACTGCTAAGGAATGCCTGGAGGCCCTAAAAGACATGGCATCAGGGAAATCACCTGGCACAGATGGCCTACCATGTGAATTCTACATGGTTTTCTGGGAAGACATAGGAGAAACCCTCACCAGCGCTTTTAATTTCTCCTATGAAATATGTAACCTGACTATATCACTAAGGCGATTGTCAAACTCATACCCAAAAAGGATTCTGACCCTATCTTGATTAAAAATTGGCGACCCTTAACTCTATTAAATTGCGATTACAAGATTGCTTCAAAAGCCATCGCGAAGCGAATCAAAACAGTTCTACCAGAGCTAATATCAGATGATCAAACAGGCTTCATTAAAACCAGATGCATCAGTGACAACATACGTACACTAGATTGTGTCATCAAATATACAGGTAATAAAAAAATCTCTGGACTTCTCCTTTTTCTGGACTTTGAAAAGGCTTTCGATACTCTCGAATGGTCTTTTATCAACAAAACTCTTCAACATTTTGGTTTTGGTCCCTCGCTGTCAAGTTGGGTCAGGCTCTTTTATTGTAACATCGAAAGCTGCGTATTAAACAATGGATGGACAAGCAATTTTTTTAAGCTAAGCCGAGGCGTCAGATAAGGGTGCCCTCTATCGCCTTACCTTTTCATACTCTCTGTAGAAATACTCGCTGAAGCCATATGAAATAAAAGCGAAATTAGAGGTATTAAGATACAGGATACTGAATTTAAATTAAGCCAATATGCAGACGATACGACGCTCATTTTAGATGGATCTGAACAATCCTTTAAGTCTTCGCTTTCTTTGATAGAAGCTTTTGGTAAAGTATCTGGCCTCAGACTGAATGACAAGAAAACAGAAGCTCTCTGGATAGGGTCTAAAACAAACAGCAATCAAACATTTTGCCCCGAAATGAATTTTAAATGGCAAAAGGGAAAGACTAAGGCACTGGGCTTTTGGTTCGCAACGGATCGCGATACGGCAATATCTTTAAATTACAACGAAAAGCTTACGAAAGTTAAATCTATCTTAGGATGCTGGAAATTTCGAAGACTTAGTTTAATAGGGAAAATTGTTGTTCTGAAGAGCCTAGTAGCATCGCAACTTGTATACGTACTCACATCGTTGCAAACTAAGCACCATGCAATTAAAGAGATTAATAGGATGTTTTTTAAATTCTTATGGAATGATAAAGGTGATAAAATTAAACGCAAGGTTATGATCAATGATTTTTCTGAAGGTGGACTCAAAATGATCGATATTACAACTTTTAACAAATCCCTTAAAGCTACCTGGATTAAAAAATACCTGAACACAGAAAACTGCAGCAAATGGAAAGTTTTTTTTGATCTAGAACTCGCAACATATGGAGGCAACGCCGTCTTTAAAGGAAACCTAAACAAAAAAGACATCGGTAATCTAAACATAGAAGACCCTTTTGTTAAAGAAGTTATAGAAATATGGTCTGAGACCTTCTTTGAGAAAGGAATAGTGTCCAAAGATCACTTTCTAGCTCTACCTCTCTGGCAAAATTCATTAATAAGGATAAACAATGCACCAGTACTATGCAAAGATTGGCTTTCCAAAGGTATAACACAAGTAAAACATTTAATGGATGATTCTAACAACTTTCTTTCCCTTGCCAGCTTACAAAATAAATATCAACTCAAAGTCAGACCACTAACTTTTTTTGGCATAATCTCTGCTATTAAACCTTTACAGCAACAGATTCCGAGGTCTCAGCTGAAGTATGACAATTTCATGAACACGTTCCTAAAGCACCAAAAACCATCGAGAATAGTTTACAAGAAATTAATTTCTGACCAAGCGGAACGACCGCTATTATCTCAAGAGAGGTGGCAGAAAGAAATCGGGTCCACAGCCAAGGTCAAAATTGACTGGAGAAAAGCCTACCTATTGTCTGCTGCGTGTACAAAGAGTTCCAAATTAATTGACTTCAATTTCAGATTTTTACATAGACGGCTGGCGACCAATAATTTTCTGCAAAAAATAGGAATTAGAGAGGACGGAACATGCACCCTCTGCCATGATAAAAAAGAAGATCTGTTACATTTATTCTGGGGATGTGAAAAAAGTAGAATTTTTTGGAATGACCTCTCTATATGGCTGCAGGCGTGCCACGTGCTTTCAAAAGAGAACCACTTAGGAATGGAAACGGCCTTAGGCCTGAAGCCAGACGACTCCAATTTTAAACTCCAAATTAATTTTTTTTGCCTAATGGCTAAGCACTACATTTGGATTTGCCGTTCGAAAGAACGATCCCCAACCCAAAACAACTTCTTGCTTTCCCTGAAATAGACGCACCAAATTTTAAAACTTAACCTTTTTTACATTGATTACAGAGTGCCAAATTTGTTCGAAATTCGACTGTCAAAAAAGCATCCTGGCACATGGCTTTCTCAAACGGGACGATATTCATTGGAATAAGCAATGATTCTGCTGCAATTAAATTCAATAAAATTTTTGGGTAAATAAAACGGAGGATTTTCGAGGCCCAATTTCAACATGTTGCTTGTCAACAAGAGTCGACCTTTGACCACCAAAGCAGAGGCGAGGTATATTGAAATCACACACGCTAATCTCGATTTATTCACTGAACAATTCGAGTCTTTAGGTTTACTGGAACTACTGTAGGTAAAATGGAATGTGTCATTGAAATTTAACTGTTTTGGTTTAAGAGTGACATATCCGGTAATTAAAATAACTGACCTAAAAATTTGCATACTAGTAAGATTCATTCCATTCCATATTTTTACGCAAACAAGTTTCCTTAATTCACTTTCTGAACATACCTGCAAAACAAGCAAAGGAAGGTATCCCCCTTTATATAACTATACGCTGGTTGGATTTTCCTCGAAGCCCTCAAACGACCATCGAACCAGTCGAACGCTTTGTGAACTTCGTGAGTTGTTCCTTGATTGTGTCGTCAGAGCTGTCATGCAAGAGATTAGGACAAAGCACACAGACCAATGGCTTCGTGCGGTTATTCTGAGTTTGTTGGGGGAATTTGTGGCCCAAGTTCTGATCATGATCCAGCAAACGTTCAATGCGTAACAATAGCAATATGTGATAAGGAAACCAAGGCACACTTGAGAAGTTATAAAGTGTCGGATTCTTCTCTGGATACAGAGGCTAGGCGTTTGCCTCGCACGTGCAGGTCAGCTTTAACTGAAATCACTTAAATTAAGAAGATATGGAGCAGAAAATCACTGTGCGAAATCTGCGGATTCCTACCTATTACAGACTTAATGTCAAAAGCAGAATACCCGCCCACAAGAAATGGACGCTAAAAACACTTCTGCCGCAGTGCCACGGTCTTGTATGAGGCAAGGACCGCGGCACTGCGGCACTGTGGCACTAGCCAGTCTACTCAGCTCAATTTAACCTTAAGTCGACCAAGGCACTGCGGCACCAGCCATTCTACTCAATTCACTCTATCCGACGTAAACCGCGCGAAACCCACTTTCGTTCACTTCGGCACTGCGGCTAGCGTCGCAAACGTAAACGCTCCTTTGTGGACGGGTATTCAGCAATCGTTCCAATTGCGAAAATCTAGTAAGCAAGATATGTAAGACCATGTAATCATCTGAATCATGTATCGTTGTACGAGACTGTGAGCACTCACTTTTCCAGTTGTCCCTGCGGAAGCGAGTACGTTGAGCAGCGCAACCGGATTGTATCACTGCCTAAACCTAAAGGTTATTGTTTTCTTATTAATTGCTTTCAAAGGTGTTTTTGAGATATACGATATCATTTTGGGTACGACGATTTGCCTACGGCATCGTGATCGATTTGGAATCCGATGGAGATGTAATAAGAAAAATCTTGCCTGCCCACATGAGTGGGCATCACCCTTGCTGAGTCTCAAAAACTTCAAAAGCTTACTCCAAGTACTGATTCCTGTGGCATCGCGTAAGGGCTGACCCCAATACAGTATTGAATGAATACAACAACCGATGGATATACACTCATTCATTCATGCATAACTTTATTTATCCTCGAATTTCAGTGCAGCTTACAAAGCTACTGTCTCCCGGCTTACTTTCTGACATACATTTCCAGGGTTTTCGTTTGAGGCCGGAGGCTGGACGTTTCGTTCGGTCGTTTCCTATTCCATGTCCGGTACTTTGAGGGCCAGTATTTGAGGGGTGTTTAATTTTTTTGTTTTTTTGCTTGCCTTTTAAAGAGAATTTGAGTGAACTCCAGTTTTGCCTGGGAAACTGATTCTTGGGTTCCAGAAAAACACTCGAAACAGCGTTTCTGATTGTTGTATTTTTAAAATTTCCTGGGGGGGGGGGGGGGGGGAAGGCATGACCCAGACCCCTTAAACCCTGGCCAAACGAGAGCGAGAGTTGACGAGAGTTGAAACTCTTGCTCTCGTTTGGCCTGGAACTCTCATCAACTCTCGGTTACTTTCATTGATTCTCGAGAGCTCTCATCGAATTTAAACCTGCTCAAAATTTTCATGAGAGTTGGTGAGAGTTTTCTCTCGCTTGGCGGCGCACGAGAGTTTGAGCGAGAGTTTTGCGGTCAGCAGTGCCTGTCTTTTTCCAGCGGGCTCAGATGAAAAGGGAAAAAAATATGGCGTCGGATTCGGGGATCAAGGACAATGCCAAGGGTGAACATACCGACTGGCTTGTCATCACATTTACGTCAGAAAGGGTTTTCGCAGGGTGGTTCCCAGGCTCTCTGTTTTGTTTGCACATGAAAATCTCGACAACTCTCACTCTCGTTTGGCCAACTCTCGATCGACTCTCATAAACTCTTGCTGTCGTTTGGCCAAGGACTTAAGTAGCACGTTCCTTCGGCGCTTGCAAGGCACCCTGCTGCACCAGAAAATTTCACGTCCGGTGCTTTGAGAAATACCCTGCATTTCAATGGATAATAATAATATTATTATTAGCAGTAGTATATAAATTTAATAATAACGTGTATTATATAATATATACTGGTATTATGTATAATTTTTATAATTTTATTACATAAATATCACGATAATAATAGTAATAATATATCTGTAACCCTATACCTAGTTTTCTAATGACGAAATATTGGTAAAATAAGAAATATATACACTCTCATAGCCGTACAGCCACCATGCGCCATTATTTTTTCTTGAAAATATATTTCAATCACATTTTCTGAATGAAACTTGCACCTAGTTTTTGAATAGATTGTGCTCTCTCTCTGAGCTTTAACGAACAATAAATCCTGGCTAATTTTCCAACCTACAAGACATACATGGTGTGGTGGTCTGCGGGTTTTAGAGAATTCTATTGACCAGAACCAGGCTAATTCCGTTGTATGTATCAAAAACACTGATGTATACACTATCCAGAAACTAGCGCATGTGTGTCAAGGTGGCTCAAACCAGTTTCAACCATTTTTGAGGGTTATTAGACAGACTAACTGTTTAACAATGTTTCAGTTAACGGCAATGTTACTGTACCACGTGAAACACCGGCCGATAATTGCTTAACAAGATGCGCATGTTACTGTGACGTAATAAATTACCATGGCAACAAAAGAACCATCTAAAAACGCCCTATATTCTGTGTTAAAGCACTTAGTATCTCAAAAACGAACTAAGGTGACCCCATTTTTTAAAGGGATTAGCAGGCTAAGATGAAACTCTGTAAAGTTAAAAAAAAAATCTGGAGAGGATTCAGAACCACCATAAAATTCCTAACTGTGAAGATGGCTATGAATTTGCTCCAGATAATAGGCCATTTCAGATTTAATGTCTGCCTCCTCTTCAAAGCGAGTCTCAGTGCGAAGTTTTTGTGATGGTAATTAGTTCTACTTTACATTTGAGTGAAAACTAATTTTCATAACAAAAACTTTGCACTTAGAACGGGTTTGCAGAGGAAACAGGCATGATCTCGGAAATGGCCTATTTTCTTAAACTTTGCAATGAGTTTTGTCTTAGCGTGCCAATTACTCTCCAGCAATAAAAATGGGAATCATGGAATTCCTTTTTGAGATATACGCGTTTAAAGATAATATATAGCGTGTTTTTTGGTGGTTCATTTCTTTCCATGGTAACCTATTACATCTCATTAATGAGTGCATCTGGTTAAGCATTTATTGGTGTTTTTTATGGTATCATAACATTGCAGTCAAAGTGCCCATAACTTAAAAAAAAAATTTTCCCTTTTGAAAGTCCATATTGAAAAATGAACTTTAGCGAAAGGATTTTTCCATTCAAACGAGAGCCGAATTTTCTACGACTTTTTAAGTTGGTCGACTTAAGGTTAAATTGAGCTGAGTAGACTGGCTAGTGCCGCAGTGCTGCGGTCCTTGCCTCATACACGACTGCAGCACTGCGGCAGCAGTGTTTTTAGCGTCCATTTCATGTGGGCGGGTATTCTGCTTTTGACATTAAGTCTGTAATAGGTAGAAATCCGCGGATTTCGCAAAGTGATTTTCTGCTCCATATCTTAATTTGAGTGATTTCAGTTAAAGCTGACCTGCACGTGCGAGGCAAACGCCTAGCCTCTGTATTCAGAGAAGAATCTGACACTTTACAACTTCTGAAGTGTGCCTTGGTTTCCTTATCACATGTTGCTATTGTTACGCATTGAACGTTTGCTGGATCATGATCAGAACTTGGGCCACAAATTCCCCCAACAAACTCAGAATAACCGCACGAAGCCATTGGTCTGTGTGCTTTGTCCTAATCTCTTGCGTGACAGCTCTGACAACACAATCACGGCACAACTCACAAAGGTCACAAAGCATTCGACTGGTTTGATGGTCGTTTGAGGGCCTCGAGGAAAATCCAGCCAGCGTATACTTATATAAAGGGGGATACCTTCCTTTGTTTGTTTTGCAGGTATGTTCAGAAAGTGAATTAAGGAAACTTGTTTGTGTAAAAATATGGAATGGAATGAATCTTACTAGTATGCAAATTTTTAGGTCAGTTATTTTAATTACCGGATATGTCACTCTTAAACCCAAACAGTTAAATTTCAATGACACGTTCCATTTTACCTACAGTAGTTCCAGTAAACCTAAAGACTCGAATTGTTCAGTGAATAAATCGAGATTAGCGTGTGTGATTTCAATATACCTCGCCTCTGCTTTGGTGGTCAAAGGTCGACTTTTGTTGACAAGCAGCATGTTGAAATTGGGCCTCAAAAATCCTCCGTTTCATTTACCCAAAAATTTTATTGAATTTAATTGCGGCTGAAACATTGCTTATTCCAATGAATATCGTCCCGTTTGAGAAAGCCATGTACCAGGATGCTTTTTTGACAGTCGAATTTCACACAAATTTGTCACTCTGTAATCAATGTAAAAAACGTTAAGTTTTAAGATTTGGTCAAAAATTCCAGTTTTGGTATATTGTACCGTTAGCAGCGCTAAACGGTGAAGGAATTAATCTAGTTGTGCCATGTTGTTTTGATTTTCAAGTTCCTCATTCGTTATTTCAAAAATAGCGATTCAAACAAGCAACATTTTGGAGTCGTTTTCACTCGCTCACAAGGCCCCATACCAAAAAAGTTGCCGTCCAGGTAAAATAATTATGGAAACAAACTAAAACATATTTTTCTAGAAATGGTTTTGGTAGTACTTCATTGTGACAAAGTTTGGCAATTTTCGATTTTTTTATCTTGCACAGTCTTAGATGAAAATTGCTGAGAGGCGCTCTTAGAGAAGGACATTATTGCGTTCTGAACTGCAACTGTAGCCTAGATAAGAGATAATAATAATAATAATAATAATAATAATAATAATAATAATAGTAATAGTTGTCTTCATGAAAAGGTTGATACATTTATGGCAAGACACTCAAGAGTACTTTAATTTGAACATAGCATATATCAAGTTATGTAAATTATTCACTCTACTACTCAGTATACATTTTAAGATTTAATATAATTACTTAGCTCTTTTATTTTTTGAAAGTTTTAAATGGTTCTACTGTTCTTTATATATTTTTGATTAATTTTGTTAATGATAACGGTAATGGTAATAATAAATATCCCTTGATTTAATTAAATCCAAATCGTCCTAGTGATTTTCATTGCATCTATTGGATTTAGTTGAGTGAGTAATAGTTCAGTCAGTGAAACTCTACTATCGTCTCTGATAACTTGAAAATTTATTTTGTTTCTTTATCCACCCACTTAGTCTTTCAAAAAGTTAATATACTAAGCTATTTTGAACAGTTTTGGCAAAGAAAAAAGGCAGTCGCACTAGTGTGACAGTGAAGCAAATGGACAATATAACAGATAGAAAACCGTACATCAGTGCCCAGTGAAAAGAAATTACTAAGAAAACTACCATCAACGTAATGAAAAAGAACGGTGGAAATTCAAGGGAACATAAGCATTCAAAATCTCTGAATCCTTTCACAGCAATGCATGAGGCTTTGACATACCTAGATGTGCGCTTAAGATGTTTCCTTGAACTTTTAAAAAGATACATTTGGTATGTTTCCCGAACGATATACGCTACCCCGACGCTGCCAGGATAAATGTCTGGGCTCACCTTATTTAAAAGGACCCTTTTAGTTTCATCATGCAAACTGACCAGGGGTTTCAAATGCCACTGCTTTACAGCCAAAGTTTTCTTGTCACATCGCCGGGAGTGAATTTTTGCTCTTTCAATTTTCCACTCTTGTATAGGTGATTAAATTTCTGGAAAACATTTCACGTGGACAATGACATCTGAGCCATGAACTTCACTCAAAGCCCTCTTCTGTATATATATATATCAAGGAGCTTGATTAGGAACAATAACTGATGAAACTGATTGGGGATATGATATTTCTTATGGTGCCAATTTACGCATCTTTGGAAATTTGGCGACAAATTCAGTCCATTTAGTTAGTTTAAATAGCAAAGATTTTGATCATTACACAGAGCTGTAGTACAAAATTAATTACCTAGTTGAGTTCACTATACAGAGACTCTAGATTACCGCGAATATATGTAGTTATGTAATTGCAATGCAGTTAAGTAATTGTTATCTTACGTCTTTGAACAAAATACGGGAAAAACTTTCCCTCCAAGATGAAGTTGCTTGTGGAGGTTCTAAAGTCATGTCTCTTCCAACATACAGATGTGATCTACATCTCTCAACCTGACCAACAATAACAAAATACATTCAAGCACAGGTTTCTCCTTTCTTTTCCCCTTTCTTAATCAGTAGCAGGGGTCCCCGATGTGAACGTCACCCTGAAAGGAGAAGGTCAGTGTCATCTTTATGCCGTGTTAGAGAGGGAGACAGTACACGCTGTGCATCACGCTATCGTAACCAGCATGCTATTAGATGCACACCATTTTAAATTAAGCATTAAGCATGAAATTCAAGTTCCCAAAGTACAGTACATTAACACCGCTTTTATTTTCTGTTCAGCCTGAGCCCCAAATTTAGACGTTCTTATAAATAAAAGAAAGATTGCATTGACTATATACTACTACTGTGACATGACATGCCAAAACCAGAGAATCAAGAGTTGCAATATGTAATGGCAATGCAAACTTTAAAATGTATGGAAATTGTTACGAAAAATAGCATTGCGTGACTAGTGTTACTTTCTAGAGGCTTTGCGAGAGTTACGAGTTTGTTTATTTTTAGGTTCGTGCGTAAGCGTTTCTAAATCGGTGTGTTTTGTAATCTTTCTAGATTGATTACTATTTTAGAAAGTTCTAAAAGCTTATTGTGAGAGTATATAAGTAGATGAGTCTAAGCGGAGTTTTTTAAACTAGTTTTTCAAAAGCGAAAAGAGTTGGCGTTAGCCGTGTTTAGTCAAGTGTGACAGAAGCAGTGTTCATTCAAGTTGGCGGAGGCCATGTAAGTTTGTCGAGTGCGAGTTGTTCAGAGTTTTACTTCGTGGAAACTATGTTCATTTTGGAATAAATCTTCTTGTTGTTGTTCCGACAACCCTGCGTTCAGTTTGTAAACTAACTTTGCTCAAAACATTCGAACTCGTAACAGGAATACTCAGTTCGTCCATAAATTCGGACCAGGATCAAGGGGCTGCTCAAACAAGATTACCTGCTTGTATAAAAATTCTACTCACTTGATATAAGACACTCCTCGCATGATTTATGCATGTCGTCCGGTGAAAGGGAGTTTGTTGCAAAGGAGGGGGCAGCGGAAGGTCGTTTTCTTTTCTTCTGATTAGTGTCTTTTCCGTACGATTGTGGGTTTTCCGTTGGCACATGACTCTATGCCGTCTGATTTGACACAGAATCTGCTACAATGGAATCTTCCGATTTGATGCTTTCGTCTGGCCGCCTTTGAACGGAATCAGGACCTGCACCCCTGTGTTTTTCTAATTCATCCAGGATCTTTTGGATTTCATTTGCAAGCTCAGTAGGCTGCTTTCCACAGCAGTTAGGAAAGCTGCCATCACTATGGAACTTATTAAAGCCTTTTGGCGACAGCATGCATTCTTGCATTTTTTCATGCAACATAAATTTACACTAAATGGCAAAAAAAAAGGCGTAAGTGAAACAGTTCAACGTCAATTCGCCCCTCACTGAAACTGAGTTGAATTTGTGTTCGTGTCCTGTGAATTTGTTAACAGACCATCCAGACCGTACTTTGATGTACTTTGGTACTTTGGTAACAAACTTATAACTTCGCTTCCATGCAGGCTCAATTATCTGAGCTACAGAAAATGTTTTGTAAACTAAGCGAATCAGTGAATGTGAATAAAAACAGAGTTGAACCGTAGGTATTCAAAGGACCTCGCCTTTCATCTCTTGGAATCCTAGATTCACAAACCCACTTTAAGCTCATTTAAACTGCTCAGTTTACACACTTCTCATCCTGCCTCCCTTTCAATACGAAAAAGGATTCTACCAAAGGAGAAGCACTACGTCTGTTAAGAACCAACTCAGTTAAGGAGAACGTTTACAAACACAAACGAGACTTTAGACAAAGACCCTTTAACAGAGGCTATCCCACAACACTCGTTCATAAACTCCTGACTGAAGTTCAGTTCTCCGACAGAACAGGGGCTCTTCGTAATGAAACAAAGAAGGCGAAAGAAATTTTACCTTTTGTTACCATTTATAACCCGGCTACACCGAATCTTAAAAAGATTCTTATGAAACACTGGCACATCATCCAGCAGCAACCTAGGCTTGCACATATCTTTAAACAGCACCGATTGTATCTTTCAGGAAGGAAAAATCACTCAAGGACGTTTTAGTCCGTACAAAACTTCCTTCAATCACACCGCAATCATAAAAAAACTTTTAAACAAAGAAGCATTTTCAAAGGGTTTGTTCTCAAACCAGAAGGAAATTTGCATATGATCTTCTGCTAGCAACACGCTCAACCTGCGTTCACGCATCTCTTACTGCAGTTTTACTGAGCAAACAAAACTAGCCCCTGATCATTTACTAACCGCTCCTTCGCTTCCACTTCGAACCTTTTAGTTGATCATTTATAGCAAACATAGAAGCTGAGGACTCGTATACTTTATTAAACACGGCAATTATACCATGTTTTAGATGTTCGAAAATCCTAGGACAGGCAGGCAAGCAAGAAATTTTAAAACAAATGTTCCGAAAATTCTAGATCTCAAATCGTCTTCCGAACAGAGTTTCCAAAAATTGGCGTTGGGTGCCCCTGAAACACTTCCAACGTTACAAAGTTGAAGACCCCATTCGTAAGGGCCGAGGACAGGTCTCGTTGGTACAGGCCTGAGTTTGTGGAAATGAAGACATAACCAACTCTTGATTATAATTCTGTTTCATCACAATCGCCATTTCAGTCTTGGTACAACGAAAACGTACCCAGGAAAGAGAAAAAGGCATATTTGCAGAAAAGAACTGGTGAGCTATGCCTTGGAAGCTATTTTAATCTTAACTTACACTTGGCATCTGAAAAACATGTTGAGGCGGCAAATGATGATACCCTCTTTGCAGGTGTGGATGAGTTAATCGCGCGAGGTCTAACTTTTCAGCAGTTTAAAGAGCAAACATAACAAAGAGCTAGATCACAAAGAAAGTGAACCTCGTGATTGTTTAAATTAAAGGTTATAAACGTAGTTCATAGTGTACTGACAATAGCGTTAAATACAAAGCAATTTTAGCCATGGTTTTTTAAACTGTTGGGCCACTCCCTTTTTTTCGTTTAGCGTTGAATGCGTTTCCTGATATTGGGTCGGTTGGTCGGATTGAAAACAAAAACCTAAAAAAAAACCATAAGCAGTCTCGGAATCGGAGGCCTCAATATGGCGGAAAAGTTGGTGGATTTGGTTGCAAAATGAAGACAGCGTGGGAAAAAGAATCAACCACCGAAACACCTATGCGACATAAAAATGGTTTTAAAATGTTGTTGCCTTTTTTTTGTTTTGAAAATGCCAAACATTTGGGTCGGTCGGACGACACTAAATGGAGAAAAAAAAAGTGGATGGCCTTGTGTATAAAGAAAAAGGCCCAATTTTCAACAGCTATACTAAGGGTGAACCGCAGATGCTAGGTCATAAATTGTCATCGACAAACCCTTATCAATAACGATATCACGGCGGTAAAATTAGTGATCTTATGTAGCCATACATTTATTCATGGCAGGAAAAATTAAAAATAAAAAGAGCATGTTCATTACGTCTGAAATGTATATATGCAATAACTCAAGTTATAATTAATTATATTTTACCATGTGACTGATTATCACTGTTACACGTATAGTTTCTGGATCGAGAACAGATGCACATATACTGAAGCTACTGTCAGTTACCTGCTGTAGTCAACTGTGCTTGAGGAAATTGTCAATTGAAGATATCAGCTATTGCGAAAATACCTTTAAGAGCAAGAAACAGACGGCAAGACAGAACAAGGTATTGCAATACCTTCACAAGCACAGCAAACAAGTGTACAACAGCGGGTACAACACAGAATTTATAGCTGCCGGGAAAATACCGTACTTATTTGGCTACAAGCCGAGACCCCAAACTTCTTATGGAAAAAATCAACTTCATTGACACGAATTGTAAATGCATAATACTCGGCTATAAGCCAAGACCCATTTTAGGTCTTGATGTGTATTATCGACTATGGAATTTTCTTAATTTAAAATACAAATTGACATTGACTGAAAAATTATACTCAAAGCAATCAAATGAACACGAAAGATAAGAAACAAACAAGCAACGTGATCGTGAGGTGACAAATATTATTAAATAATTGTTGACCTCACAGGAAATGTGTCTTCGTACAACCGAAGCGTTTTATAAAAAGTTATTCGACTGGAAACCTTACAACCTCGCCTTTAAACTTAAAATAGTCGCCGAAACAGAAGCTGTAGAAGATAACTCTGAGATCGCCTGAGAATGCGGCATCAGCGAGTCTATGGTTCCATCGCTGAAGGAAAGATAAGGCAAATCTGTTCAACAGGGAGCTTATCGGGGAGCATATCCTGAGCTCGATCAACGACCTTTGGCGTGGTTTTCAAGAATTCAAGGTAAGATATTCCCTTTAATGCGTACGATTTTTTTGCTTGGAAAATGTCGCTACAAGGAGAAATCCACTTGCATTTTTTTCTCAAGTTTGCTATGGTGTCATGTGACAAGCTTGTTTACACGATCTGTGATGGTGCAATCTCGTTCCCAGACTCCTCGTTCCTTCGATGGGTAAACCAAGCTTGGCGCTATATTCCCGAGGAGATGGTGAGGCATTCGTTTGAAAGACTTGTGGCACCTCTATAATGCACTTGACGGCACAGAAGACGATGCAGTCGTCTACGAGAATATTCCAGAACAAAAAAGAAGTGAAGACGAGGAAATGGACGAACAACACGAACGGCTCCTTTACGAGCCAACAACTAATAAAAATCCATATTACACCAACAACAACTTCTCTTCATTTTACAAGTAATTTAGTTCGGCTTGTAAGTGAATACACGTTCATTTGTTACTGTTTTAATTTGCTGAGAAAATTCTTTTTATCAAAAATACTCAGCTATAAGCCAAGACCCCTTCTACAGCTTCAAATTTGCCCAAATTGAGTGAGGATTTGTGTAAAAATCGCTCGGCTTATAGCTGAATAAGTACGGTAGCTTGCAAGGAGGCATGGCTACGTATCCACGACTTTAATCACGAGACCTTCAGACGAATCTACAAAGAATTCACAAAAGGAAGTTTACTTCTTAAACATGGAAATGCAGGTTTAAAGCGACCCACCCAAAAAACTAAAGACTGCATTGCGTGGCTACAGTTCTTTGTGAAATGTGTCGGTCAGCATCAACCGGATCAGTCAGTAATACATTTGCCTTCCTGCTTTAGCTTCCACTCAATTTACAAGCAAATGGTCAAAGATAATGATGCCTTCCTCATTAAATCAGTTAGCTTATCCCAGTTCTACAATATATTTAAAAAGGAATTTAAGAATGTCACAATACCAAAGGTAAAATTTAATAAGCCCGTTTCTATAAAATTAGTATTAGCAATCAAATAAATGGTGACGAGTGAGATTTGGGAATAATTTCACACGTGTTTTGCCCAAAATCGAATAATTTAAATTTAGTTGATTTTGAACAAAATGATAATGAAATTATTCCCAAATTTCACGAGTATACCATTTGATAAGACGTCATTTTAGCACTGTGGGAAACGTTGTCATGGCCAAGTTGTCATTTCACATGTGAAATTATAAATTAATGCTAACAGTTGGCGCCAAAATTAATTAAGGAGTCATTTGCCACCCATGTTATTATTATAATCCCATATCCCACTGACATTTCTTACATGTAAAAGATGAATTAATGTGATTTTATTAGTTTCTGAATCATTGTTTTAAAATGAATACAATTTGACTTTATAGTGGGCAACAATGTATAACATTGCGATTTATAACGTTGATAATTTGTGAAACTATGAGGTAACTAATCTGCACACGCAAGGAAATTACAATAAAATGGAGAAAGTTCCTCCTAGGCTACAGCACGGAGCGCTGTATAAAATATTCTCGAAGAGGAAGCACAAAATCCACCACTGGAGCGACTAATGTTACTTTACTTTATAACTACGTAAACATGCTGTATTGTATTTGCTTTCTGGTGTTGTAATCGGCACCCACTTACCACTCTTTGTTTTGTGTTTTGTTTTGTTTTTTAATATGAACCAGGAAAACCGCTTCACTAAATGTACTGACTGTACCAAGTACAAAGAGCAGAAAGAAAAAATGCTGGACAAGAACGTTTGGAGTAAAATCAACGCTCTTTTGAACAAGCACCTTGAATTAGTATGGTGAATGCTGTACATGCAATTCACAGTTTTCATGGGCACGTGAGAAATACAAGAACCGCATTCATGGAAATGGCTATCTTTCATACCTTTAAGACGGTGACCATTATGGGACACTGACTTACAAAGCCAAGTGCCGCCAAGGCCTGAAGTAGTAGAAAGTTTATTATTATAGATTCCACACTTAATGTTTTGGATGAACTTGTTAAGTCTAGGAAATATGTGTGAAAGTCTTTGAAAGCCACCAAACTGAGTGATATCAATCTACAGTTTTTATTGTACATTAGTAAAAAAGACCCTAACTAACACACATTAATTATACATTTTTTCATAGGCAGGAATGGAGGGTTTACTATTTGCACAGGTACAAAGCGAGAAGGTTTCCTGAAAAATATTTAACTATAATTGATGATGCAGTGGACCAGAAAACGAGCAATGTTCCTCGAGTTTGTCGAAAAAGCAAAGCCACATGCAATCTCACCACCATTGGCACACATCTAGAGGCTGCTATCCTTCACTCGGGTCAGTCTCCCACAGGAAAAGATATCTTTGGATCTTTTGACTTTTATCAGTGGCCCCATGATCCTAACTTAACTGTATCAGTGCTCCTTCAGATGATCAGCAAATGGTGCATCATGCATAAGTTACCACCGGTGCACAACCTTCAGCTTGATAACTGTATTAAGGAGAACAAAAACCAGTACATGTTGTGGATGCTGGCACTTCTCGTAGAGATACAAACCTTTGATAAGGTAGTAGTAAATTAAACGGATTAGGAGTTGCTTGCTGAAGCATTTTACAAGAAATTAAAATCACGGTTAATCGACATTTCGATGTATCAAACATCATTCTCAAAATTGAGGTTGTTTATGCTAATGTCAAAGTTGTTAAGAGAGAGTTGAAGATTTTGAATATCTAATATGCGCATTCCACAGTGTTTGATGTTATGCAAATATTTTAGTTAAGCATCAGTGAATAACTTTGCGCGGATCGAGTCTGACTGTACCTTGAGTGATGGTTTTAGTTCTTTTATGATTAACATTTCGTAGAACAAACAGTCCAGTTTACTCCGGCACCTTTTTAGGATAGTGAAATTTTCTGCAATGGCTCTGTGTTGTAGTTTCATGTGCTTGCCAATTGAAGATCTTGAGTTGGTGTGTTCGTTGATGCATTGAAAGAGGTGTCGATTAGTAAAACCGACATAGTCCATTTCACATAGACCACATTTAAAGTGATAAACAACGCATTGTTCGTTAATGATCTTCGGTTTTGGTACACGGGTTTTGATGATTTCACCTATTTTCTTGCTCGTGAAGATAGGTTTTATGGAGACACAGATTTTCGAACTAAGGTCTTGTAGCTGTCTCCTTGTACTGTCTGTAGCGCTCTGGCTAATGAAAGGGATTGAAAACATAACCGCAGGAGTGGAGTCATTGTTCCTGTCTGCATCACTCTGTACATAGTCCGTAACAACATTAGTAATAAAATGGTTTACAGTGGTTTCGATCAATTGTGATGGGTAAAGGAGGTTTGAGAACGTTAGCTTCAAGGCCTCGCATTTGTTGATGAAATGTTTCCAGTTAGACGACAGTCTGTAGGCTCTGTTTAGCATGGTTTTAAGGAGGCCCTTTTTGTAGCGTACATCAACATGGCTATGAAAGTGTAGTAGAAGACGAGTGTTAGTTGGTTTCTTATAAAGGCTGGTTTCTAGTTTAGTTCCGTTTTTTATAATATTCATGCCAAGAAAAGGTAGTGTGCTGTTAGTGGCCAATTCCATAGTGAACTTTAGCAGAGGATGTTTTGAGTTAAGGACATCAAGAAAAGCATGGGCTTCCATGGTGTTAGGCATGATCGCGAAAAGGCATATTGGAAGCTCGAACCTCTACGCACTATAACGTTAAACTACATTGAAAAGAAACCCACCGCTCCTCCAAAGGCTCTTATTCGCGCCCTGACCGAACTAAAGAAGAAAGACAACATCATAGTGACAAAACCAGATAAGGGTGACGGGGTTGTCATTATGGATAAATCGGATTACACATGGTTATTAAGGGAAGCATCCATAAATGATGACAGGAAATTTATTACTTGCAGTGAAGAACGCCCAAAAACCAGAGGCCGTAGACCTACACATTACCATCCCCTTCTCACAAAAGAAAAACTACTGACCTCTATTGTCTACAAGATCCTACCAAAACGGCAGATTCCCTCTAACCAAAAGGTTCAAGGCTAGCACATCTTTATGGCCTACCCAAGACCCATAAACCGGTCCTGTCTATGCGCCCAATTCTGTCCGCAACTGGAACCTATAATTTCAAACGAGCTAAATGGCTAGACGAGAAACTCAAACCTCTCCCAGCAAAGGCCCACACAGTGGATGACATCTTCCTGTTTGCTGAGGAAATTCAGAACAAGGTTGTCAGTGAGGGTGACATCCTCGTTTCCTATGACGTCACAGCACTTTTTACAAATATCCCTGTCGACGAAGCGATCTAGATCCTTGCCAACAAAGCTTTCAAAAACAACTGGTTTAACAACACGTATAATCTCCAACTGAGGAAAGCAGACCTCATTGAGCTTCTGAGTGTCAGCGTAAAGAACCAGCTTTTCCAATTCGACGGAAAATTATTTGAGCAGATTGACGGCGTCGCCATGGGCTCCCCCCTTGGACCTCTACTTGCAAAAGTCTTTATGTGTTCACTGGAAGAACAACTTCAGGAAGAAGGCACAATCCCAACCTTCTACATCGATGACACCTTTGTGATCATGCCTAACACCGCGGAAGCCCTTGCTTTTCTTGATGTCCTCAACTCAAAATAACCTGCGCTAAAGTTAACAGCACACTACCTTTTCTTGGCATGAATATTATAAAAAACATAACCAAAGTAGAAACCAGCGTTTATAAGAAACCAACTAACACTGGTCTTCTACTACACTTTCATAGCCATGTTGATCAACGCTACAAAAAGGGCCTCCTTAAAACCATGCTAAACAGAGCCTACAGACTGTCGTCTAACTGGAAACATTTCATCAACGAATGCAAGGCCTTAAAGCTAACATTCTCAAACCTCCTTTACCCATCACAATTGATCGAAACCACTGTAAACCATTTTATTACTAATGTTGTTACGGACTATGTACAGAGTGATGCAGACAGGAACAATTACTCCACTCCTACGGTTATGTTTTCAATCCCTTTCATCAGCCAGAGCGCTGCAGACAGCACAAGGAGACAGCTACAAGACCTTAGTTCGAAAATCTGTGTCTCCATAAAACCTATTTTCACGAGCAAGAAAATATCAAACATCAAAACCCGTATACCAAAACCGAAGATTATTAACGAACAATGCGTTGTTTATCACTTTAAATGTGGTCTATGTGAAATGGACTATGTCGGTTTTACTAATCGACACCTCTTTCAATGCATCAACGAACACACCAACTCAAGATCTTCAATTGGCAAGCACATGAAACTACAACACAGAGCCATTGCAGAAAATTTCACTATCCTAAAAAGGTGCCGGAGTAAACTGGACTGTTTGTTCTACGAAATGTTAATCATAAAAGAACTAAAACCATCACTCAAGGTACAGTCAGACTCGATCCGCACAAAGTTATTCACTGATGCTCAACTAAAATATTTACATAACATCAAACACTGTGGAATGCGCATATTAGATATTCAAAAATCTTCAACTCTCTCTTAACAACTTGGACATTAGCATAAACGACCTCAATCTTGAGAATGATGTTTGATACATCAAAACGTTGATTAACCGTGATTTTCATTGTTCTAGTAGTAAAATGGTAATCTATAACCCAAGGCCAATGTAGCATAATAGAACATGCTAGATGTGTCAAACTACCTCCATCTCAGTCATGTAGTGGAATGGCTGGAATGGGTTTTTGTAGTTTAGTCGCTGTACTGATGGCAATGAAATTTCTAAATGGTGAGAGAAACAGCGCTTTGTAATGTCAAAAAGTATAGGGGGGGGGGGGGGGTGGGCTGGAGCATTTGGAAATGTGGTCGATAAAAAACACATGGCCCACCCCCTCCCTTCGGCATAAAAATGACTGACCCACCCCTAAATGCAAGGTTGGAAATTACATGACCCACCCCCTAATATTAAAACATGCATTATTGGTTTCCTCTTAAAAACCCAATAAAACCTGTTCTGTGCATGACAAAATCATAAATGTCTAGCCTCTTGCCTCGCTTGATAAGGAAATTAATACATTAAATACTGTGTTTGGTAAGCTTACTTAATGGGACATTGTCACTGTCACTGTCATCGCAATTGTTGGATGCTAGTTTTGCAAGAGGTATATTGTCATCTTCATCCTCGGAGGAATCACTCCCAAATTCCTGCACAACATAGTCCTCACTACTCTGTTCACTTGCTTCTGAGCTGCTGTTTGCTTCAGAGCCAACACTACGTTCAGCTTATCTTTTTTAGACAATTTCTTTTCAGATGTCAGATTGTGGTGTCCAATACACAGGTTGAGGACCGAGACTCTTTGCTTTTTTAGCAGATCCCCACGAAGGAGCAAAAAACTTCTGAAGAATGTGAGAAGCGAGTTTCTTCAGAACCTGAAGGCAGTTGTGCACAAGGCGATAGACGAGGATCTCAGCAAAAGCGAGGACGACAGTAGAGGAAGAACAGATGAAGAAAGCAGTGACAACGAGAGCGGTGATCAAGAGGGCAGTGGTGAAGGGAGAAGTGACGAGAGCAGTGACGAAGATTTTGAAGAGCAAGAGATGATGACGGTTGAACAGGCCGAGCTTATGGAATAACATGTTAACGGTGATTTATAAAATAAGCAGAAATATGAAGACAATCCTAACAAACGTATTCAAAATACCAGAAACTTTTACATGGCAGTGTTACATGTATCTATTCAGACTGTTTTGTTGGTTCGTTTGTTTTTTCCATTTTACAAACCGTCATAATATTGATACCTATTGTTATGAAAAGAAATAGGACCTCGTGTTTCTTTGTTTGCTTTGTTTCAAGAATATATGTAACAAGTTACAACATAGGAGACCACACTAAGGCACCAGAATTTTAAACAGCAATGAAATGTACAAACAAAAATCGTACATTTTATTGAAATTGCATTTTAAAAAGGACACAACAGATTTGAGAGTATTTTTAGCAGTAATTTCAGCTGTCTGTGTTTTATATATCAAGACAGTGTGGTCAACTGTCCCGTTAGTATGAAGACTTAAATGTGTGCCTGTCTATGTTATAAAATAGGGTGACCCACCCCCTAAGGGTAGCTGAAAATTGCACGACCCACCCCTCACAGGCCCCTCACAGGCTCAAAACCTCATGACCCACCCCCTCTCTGCTCCGCCCCCCCCCCCCCCCTATACTTTTTGACCAGTCCCTTACATGTGAAAAAAAAAATGAAAGAAAAATACGTTTGAGTATGGATAAACTATTATGAGCTTCGGGATTAGATGATTATACGAGAACAAAGGACGATCCTTTTTCCTTTGAAGAATTTTTTTATTTGTTTAAACGATTCAAGAAATATTATAAAGTAGGAAATGTTCTGTTGTTACTACTTATTCACATAATTCTTGTATATGAGAATGTTATTGCTAGTTCATTGCAATTTTGCTGCAAAGTATTGACAATATCAACAACAGCAACAATAATAATAATTCACAGTTTCAATAACTTATCAAAAACTACTGAAGAACTAAAACTTAGTAAGTGTGATAGCCAAAATTGTTATAAACATGCCAATAAAGTATGATGTCATACAGATTTAATAATAATAATAATAATAAACTACACAAAGATGAAAATATTTGTTTTATTTTAAGACCCAAGTTGTAATGGTTTCCTTTCTTTTTTACCGAGTGACACGTGGTACCCCATGTCAAGATGAACCAAAGTTCACTGTTTTTTAGAGTGCATTGTTGGCAGTTTTCTCTCTCTTCTGCTTCAACTGCAAAGCCAGCAACCGTCAGTGTCGATGGACAGTTGCGGAACCATGGTCACTGTTAACCAAAACTGTCAATCATGCAAAAACAATTTCAAATGAAGAAGCCAGCCATTTATTCTTGGAAGATATCCAATAGGAAATCTCCTGCTAAGCTTTGCTGTCTTAATGGCTGGTACCTTCTTCTATCATCAAAGCAGATTTCTCTTTCCAGTAGTTTTAAAATACTGGGAAAACTACCAAGGTAGGGTTGTTTGCCAAAATTAAGGAGTTTAAAGATGCAGTCTTGTCAGGTGATGGTCGGTTTGACTCGATGGGTCATTCGCCCAAATATGGGGTTTATACACCCCTTTGCTAACCCATTATGAACAGTGTAAACTTTGAGTTGTTACAGGTAAAAACTGAGTACATAAGTAGCGCTGAGATTTTCCTTGTGAATACAGAAAGTTAGGGGCAGATCCAGACCTTGAGCTAAGGGGGGGGGGGGGGGGGGCAAATGCTCGTTATGTCCTTGTCATTACCGTTCAAATGCTAAACAGCATTTATTGTTGCATTATTTTCAAGGTACTAAGGCATATGAAAAGGTGCAAGAAATTTTAATGAAGACTGGCATACTGAATGATGTGAAAATGCTGTCTCCTGAGGCAGAGACCGGCTGTTTGGAGGGTTTTCTATCCACCCTTAATCAGTGGCATCCCAAGATGATGTGCTTTTCATGGCTTGGAACATTCTGCAAGTAGGATTTATAACCCTTCAATATAACTTATAATGAATCCCCCCCCCGACTCCCATATGAAACAGACGTGGATGATCATCTCCCTAAAGGACACCAATTTGGGTGTGGCTCACGCTTTTTGTAAATATAATAAGTTTTTCTCAGTTTCTTCATGTGTGGCCCTAAATGAGACCTTCATTGGTTACATTATTTTTTCTCCCAGACCACCTAAAGCTGGACCAAACATCTGACATTTACACCCCTAAGTGAGACGACGAGCGTAACCATCTATTTCATATGGGAGTCCCCCCCCCCCCTCAAACAAACAACCTTGTTAGGCAAAATAGCATGTGCAGGACTTTGTCATGAATTACAAATAAATTAAATGTAACAATTTTTATTTTTATTTCCATTTTTATAGACATGTCTTAGCCAGCCTGTATTTCAATGAAAACCTAAGAAGAAACACAAGGAAGACAAAGGAGGGGAGAGCTTATGTGAATGTAATATATCCTAAATTCAAAGTGGGCGAGGAAGTTGTGCGGGAAGTTGCAGAGCCACCTATGTGGTAAATAGCATCTCCATTATGTTCACACTCGGCCTAGGCTAGTAAATAGAAGAAACATTTCTAGATAAGATAGTAAGGTACTAGATTTCTGTATCGACTTTAGAAATATATTTTGGTATCAATGTACTTTTTTCTTATTTTTTGAAATTACAGGTTATGTGGAAGACATAAAGCGGCTTCTGGTTAGCATGACAACACAGGAGAGGGATAACATTAGGGCAAAATACAAGGCAAAGATTCCTGATCCCTTGAACCATCAGTTCCCTGAACGCACTTCCAAGGATACAGCCATAAGGTGTCACGAGGCACGCAAGGAGCTACAGACAGAGTTATTCCCTTCAGGTAAAGTGATCACCAAAATCTGAAAACCTTTGTGTGTTAACAGTCTCAAGGTATATCATAGTCTAGAGTGGAATTGTAAATCTTTGGGATCTCAAATTAGGGAAAGCATTAAATGATGAGTTTACAGAATTGAGGTGTAGATAATCAAAGTACAACATAACTTTAAAGTGTTGATGAGGACTAAATACTTTCTACTTACAGAAGCAGAGCAGTTAAAGTAGCAGCAGCACGATGAAAAGAGCTCTACTTCTTTTCAATCTGGACCAAATTCCAAAAGAAGAAGGACAACAAGAAGAAAATGAAGCTACCCAGAATGAAAACAACCAGTGAAAGGCCGGCAGAAAAATCACTTTTCCAACAGCAGTTTATAATATAGCCAATTTTCATTTTAAATTGGTTTTGTTATTTTATAGAAACAAATTTTGAAAAAGGTCTTACGTGAATGTGAACAGTAGTTTATGAAAATCATTTTTTTACCCAGTACCACATACAAACAAAATTGATTACATGAGAGATAAAGTGTATTTTGCAAAAAATAAAATAATATTGCATTATTCTTGTCCATTGTGTACGGGGATGGGCGTGTCAACTCTAAAAAAGGCTGTTTCGGGAGAAAGAAATTCTTCCAGGAATCTCAAGATTTTGCCGGAAATGAGGTAATAAAGTTATATTTTCGGGAGTTTTGAGATTTTTTGACCCAAAATTTTGGATCAATATTCCATATTTTTGGGAGGACTTTTATCTAAACATGGTTCTTCTCAAGCAGCCTTGAGGTAAATGTATCATCCAGCAAGTTATTTCAGGCTGTCATATCAGTTAGTCAGCACATTCCTGTCCAGACACATAGCCTGTTGCCTCCGGTGTACTTGATCTGATTTTGTGGTATACACATGATAGCAAGGGCCTTGTGTTTTCCCATCCCAATGCGCCGAATAGCCACCTTGCTAACCACCGATATGCCACAGCTCTGAGAAACCTAAAAGTAAGAAATAAAAGTTAAAAGAAAACCCACACACACAAAAAAAGTATCACATGCCTAAATGTGGCCAATCAGGGGTAAATTACTATATAATGCAGTCCACAATTTCCCTGCATTTTATTTTGCTGTCAATCCCATCAAAAACCAGTACCTGGTCACCGGTCAACTTAAAAAAAACAGCTGATGTCGGTGAGCTTAAGCTTGAATCCGCGATATGGTCAAGTGATACTAGTCAGCAGATACCTTGTTCTGACCTGTGTCAATTAATCAAAATATGGATGTCCAATATCAAAGATGTATGCTGTAAACTAGCATGATACTGGTCACATTGGCATACATGGAGGGGTGGACGAAAGGACGGATGGACGTACATACGTATGTACGGATGGTTGATGACGTCATGGTTATAAAACCAAGATTTCTCGCATCGATGGGTTACCATATTTTCTTAACAATGGTGCTCCGCGTGCACGCGCCTTTGGTGTGCGCAGAGCTCCGCTACAAAGTCGTTAGCATAAGCTAGGGGGTTTGACGTCCCGATTATCACGACTTTTAATCATATCCAGTTACAGATTACGATTGTTTTCCTTTTTGCTTGACTTACTTTATGCTGCCCCAAAATATTGCAGTAAATCTTCTTGGTTAGCTCCTCCAAGGGATTGGAAGCCAAAAACATGGCACGATGAAATAAAGTAATCAAGCTTTTTCCTGTCATCACATACAAGGCAAAATTACTGAAAGCTGGGCACTTTTGGTAATCCAGGGGCGGATCCAGGGGGGGGGGGGGGGGTGGGGTGGGGTGAACAGGGTGGCTAGCAACCCCCCGATTTGGCTCCTTTTTTTCTATTTACCTGCTTTTTATTGTATTTTTATATTTGCTAGAACAGACACTGTTTACATCTACCAGATGTGAACATTTTTATTAATGCAAAACATAAACAAAGTCAAAATGGGAGGCTAAACTATCTGGACTTTTGTCAAAGTATGGACTTCGATTCTTTCAATTCACCTCACTTGAAATATTCCTAGATCCGCCACTGTAATCAAGAGGGCCATGATTACTTGATCCTGATTGGTTGACAGTTGATTGCTTATTTAGAGCAAACAAAGTTACAAGAAAATCTTTATCCCGGCCGATTAAACTACTTTTTTGTCCACATATAAAATACATTTATGCGCTATTTCTGTTGACAGCAACGATTTATTGAATTGAACTTTAACCGAATGGGAGCATGTTGACTGTCGTTTGTCGCGGCACTGAACGGACCTCTACGGTGGCCCATATCTGCAAACACAACAAACACTTTTTCAAACACAACACAGTATTATGTGAACACAACAAACGATTATCGAAACACATTACAATATTAAATGCTAATTTATTTAAACTAAATAAATTTTAGTTAATTGGCAACTCTTACTGTCACCACGAGTCTGAAAAAAAAGGGATTTATTTCATTTTATCTGTTGTGTGACATGACACACCTACCACATGACCCATTATCAACCAATAGACCGTAAACTTAGCTCTGAGAACCACATGGCTTAGTAGCTTGTAGATTTCATTTAGTCATTCTTGCTTGGTTTCAAAAGCAAAATCCAAAATTTCCCTCCCATCCCTCTCTTTATTCAGACTCCTGATACATACCATACCAAATACTATATAGAGCACCTCTCAGTAGACTTCAGATAGGCTGGTTAAAATCGTTTAAGTAATCTTATTATACTACTTTCTAAAATTTTTTACTAATCTTTGTACGCTTGATCATTACATGTTTTTAGCTCGATAAACTGGGAATGGGGATAAAGTGCTCTTGTGACAGTCGCACTTTTACCCCCATAGACTCGTTTTCTAGAGGTGCTACTCCCTCATTTAAATACTGCTTGGACTGAGGTTTTTTCAGGAGGACTGCTACCTCTTCTCTGTCCAGCAGCACATTCATGTGGAGCATGCCGAGGAGCTACTACCTCTGCATTCTGAGGAGCCATTACCTCTTCACATGACTGACTCTGGGCTTTAGCTTTTGTTAGTTTATGTATGTCATATATCATGGACCAGCAGTATCTATATTGGGGCTAAAATATGATCATTCATCTAAATCACTGAGCACTTTGTTACCTACTTCTCCTTTGGCAGCCACAACCAAGTTGTCTGTTTTTCTTCATGTTTCACGCGTCTAAGAGGAAGTCAATCAACGAACCACAACACAGTATTATCGAAACACAACAGTACACGACACAATATTTGCGAAATACAACTCAAACTTTTCTGATTACGTAATGCAGGATGTTACTATACAAAGCATAAACCCATCATTAGTCGACCCAGTGGCGGGTTCAGGCCTTCAGATAAGGGGGGAGGGTGCCCTGGTCTCCAAAAAAATTGTTTTC
>NC_090871.1:30457429-30467429 GCF_036669935.1 Montipora foliosa | reverse complement strand
GTGGAATGGGTAAGATGAACTCAAACGGACTCATGCTACTCAC
Organism: Montipora foliosa; assembly: GCF_036669935.1. Lineage (NCBI taxonomy): Eukaryota > Metazoa > Cnidaria > Anthozoa > Scleractinia > Acroporidae > Montipora > Montipora foliosa. Next base: position 30,467,386 of record NC_090871.1, on the reverse strand, counting down.
TAAATGCACAGAACATAGCTTAGTCATTACCAACACTTTATTTCGCATGAAAGATCGGCACAAGGGCACATGGCGACATCCACGCTCACGCCATTGGCACATCATTGACTATGTAATTACCAGAAAGAGAGACAGACAGTTTGTGTTGAATACGCGTGCAATTACTGGCAGCGAAAGCTGTTTCACCGACCACCGTATGGTTAGGTCTGTTTTCAGATAGAAGCTACGGAAGAAGAGCCTACAGCAACCACGTCTCACACTTAACGTTGAAGCCCTCAATCAATCTATAGTGAAACAAGATTTTCAGGCATCACTTAACGACAAACTTCCTGCCCTAGAGGGGAAGACATCTGTTGATACTACTTGGAATGCCCTGAAGAATGCTATTCTTGATGCTTGTTCGGAGACTATTGGGCCAAAAAGGAAAAAACACCAAGACTGGTTTGATGATAACGATGAAGAATTACTGAAACCCACCAAGGCAAAAGCTAATTTACAGAGGCGCACCAGACAATTGAAGAATCAATGGTGGCTGGTAAAGGCAGCTGAACTACAAGAGCTTGCCGATACTCACAAGAACCGTGCTTTTTTTGCAGCAACCAAGATGGTTGGTTTATGGCCCTAGCACTCATGGGCCGACTCCTCTTAGGACCTCCACCAATGAACTTGTAAAGGATCCTGAATCAATTAGACTGTGTTGGAAAGAGCACTTTAACAACTTTCTGAACCGCAATGCTCAGGTAGATCCAAGAGCAGTGGATGAACTCGAACAGCACCTTGTAAGACACGAGCTAGCTGTTCCCCCAAGCCTTGAGGTCTTTGAAGAGTGGTAAAGCCTCAGGACCTGATGGTATTCCCGCTGAAGTGATCAAAGCGGGTGGATCTCAACTCGCTGAGCAACTTTTTCTGCTCATCCAGAAGTTCTGGACAGAAGAACAAATCCCAGCTGACCTCAGAGATGCCCTAATCGTGACTTTGTTTAAGAAGGGCGAAAAGTCGTTATGCAGTAACTGTCGAGGTATTTCACTTTTCTCAGCAGTGGGCAAGCTCTTCGCTAAGATTCTGTTAAACCGCCTGACTCCACTCGCCGAAGAGGTTCTTCCTGAAAGTCAATGTGGGTTCAGACCCTCACGTGGTACCATCGATATGATCTTTGCCCTCCGCCAGATACAGGAAAAGTGCCGTGAACAGCGGCGTGGCTCTCTACCTCACCTTTATAGACCTTACAAAAGCATTCGACTCTATCCATCGAGATACTCTGTGGAAAATTCTTGCAAAGTATGGATGCCCAGGGAAGCTTGCGAAAATGATCCGACTACTTCATGATGACATGACTGCTGCTGTTCTGTATAATGGTAAATCTAGTGTGCCTTTCTCAGACGATGCTGGTGTCAAACAAGGTTGTGTAATCGCGCCCACCCTGTTCTCATTGTTTATGGGGGCTGTTCTTCAACTGGCTCGACCTTCTCTCAACGACGGAGTTGGCGTCCAGTACCGACTTGATGGCAACATCTTCAATCTTCGGAGACTTCAAGCCAAGACAAAAGTTTCTTTTACAACCATTGTTGAGCTTCAATACGCAGATGACTCAGCTGTCTGCTCTTGTTCAGAGGATGGAATGCGGAGTACTGTGGACGCTTTTGCTTTAGCGTATAGCAGGCTTGGCCTTACCCTCAACATCAGCAAAACTGAGACCATGTTTCAGCATGAACGAGGCTATCTATCTCCTACAGATTCTCTTCCGTCATTTCAAATAAATGGTGAAGAACTCAACGCAGTAAACAACTTCAAATATCTGCGAAGTACTGTTTCCAGTAATGCCTCTTTGGATATGGAAATTCAAAGTCGCATAAGTGCAGCCGCCTTAGCCTACAACAAACTCAGCAAGAGGAATTTCTGCAATAACGATATCCTATCCAGCACAAAGATTAAGGTTTACAATGCCATCATCATACCCACACTTCTCTATGGTTGTGAGACATGGGTTACCTATCGGAAGAATATCAAACAACTGGAAACATACTACCAGCGATGGTTGAGACGAATCCTGCACATTAAGTGGCAGGACAGAGTAACAAACACTGCCGTATTTGAGAGAACATCTTCTCAAAGTCTAGAGTCAGTCGCTCTCCTTCATCGACTTAGATGGGCTGGTCACATCTGTAGAATGCCAGACTGTCGTCTACCAAAGCAACTATACTACTCACAGCTCTCCCATGGTACTAGATCAGTCGGCGCTCCAAAGAAAAGGCACAAGGACTTGCTAAAGCACTCCTTGCTGAAATGTGGAATTAATGTGAACGAGTGGGAACAACTAGCAGCAGCCAGACAGGTCTGGAAAAGTACAACTCGGAAAGGTGTTCTACACTTTGAAAACACCCGACTCACTGAGGAAGCTGTGCGCCATTAGCAGAGAAAGGCTGCTGCCCAATGGCGCCTTGAGACCCTGTAGATGGGGCTTGTTTGAGTCTCTGCTCTGCTAATCCTTTTGGCCGCCACACTCGCTTTCAAGTGGCTGCGACGACGACGACCAGTTTCATGTGTTTCGTGGTTTCATAGAATTCGTGCTGTCAATGGTTTCATGGTTTCTTAGGTTTCGTGGTGTCAATAGTTTCATAGTCTCATAGGTTTCGTGGTGTCATGAGTTCATAGGTTTCGTGGTGTCAATGGTTTCATGGTTTCAAGTGTTTCGTGGTTTCATACGTTTCGTAGTTTCGATGGTTTCATGGTTTCATAGGTTTTGTGGTTTCATGGTTTCATAGTTTCATGTGTTTCGTAGTTTCATAGTCAATGGTTTCATGAAACCATTGACACAACGAAACCTATGACACCACGAAAACACATGAAACTATGAAACCATTGACACCATGAAACCTATGAAACCATGAATTCATTGACACCACGAAACACATGAAACCATGAAACTAATGACACCACGAAACCTATGAAACCATGAAACCATAGAAACCACGAAACCTATGAAACCACGAAGCACATGAAACCACGAAACCATTAACACAACGAAACCTATAAAACTATGAAACCACTGACACCACGAAACCTATGAAACCACGAAACCATTAACACCACGAAACCTATGAAACCATTGACACCACGAAACCTATGAAACCATAAAACCTTTGACACCACGAAACCTATGAAACCATAAAACCTTTGACACCACGAAACCTATGAAACCATGAATGCATTAACAACACGAAACACATGAAACCATGAAACCATTGACACCACGAAACCTATGAAACCATGAAACCATAGACTCCATGAAACCTATGAAACCATGAAACCCTTGAAACCACGAAACTTATGAAACTATGAAACCCTTGACACCAAGAAACCTATGAAAGTATGAAACCCTTGACACCAAGAACCTATGCAACCACTGACACCATTGACACCACGAAACCTATGAAACCATGAACTATTGACACCACGAAACCTATGAAACCATGAAACCATTGACACCACCAAACCTATGAAACCATGACTCCATGGTACTATCACTACATGACATAGACATTGGCATATACTAATTAGCATAAATTCGTGCATTGTTTATAAAACGACCAACTTATTGTGGTTTTCACGTCACGCATTCAAAAATGGATCAAGAGGAATAAATAAACAACGTGTCGAAGTCTGTGCGATGTCCTGTACGCGAATTAATCGAAAAAAATGTACCAATGAAAATTGTCAAGTTCACTATGCAATCGCCGCACTTAGGGCCGCAGAAAACGAGTGGGAGCTATTTGAACTTGAAAAAACCAGAAATGACATTTTCTCTGAACGTATTTGTTGCTCTGAATTCGAATGGTAAAACGAATTATGGGTCACGCACTGAATAAAGCCAATCTAAATGAGAGCTATGAAAAAGCTCACAGCTAAAACACTGGAAGTGACACGCGCCTTCAGCTGACATCTGGGATTCTCACTTAACTCGAAAAAAGGTGGGAACGACACCGTTTCATCGATTTGCATAAATTGAGAGGTATGTCTGGGTAGGAGGCAGTACATCTATGCATCTCTGATAAAAAGCGAAGAAGGCGGGAAAACTAAAAAGATAAAATAAACTTACAAATTTTTCGACCCTCGACAAAAACCTACACTCTAATCGAACAGCCGATTTACTTTACAAAGTAATTTCAGCAACATCCCTCCCTGTTTTCATTGATCTTGACACTACTGTAACATCCAGTAAGTCAAATTGCGAAGGCATTAAGTCATTGCGCTGTCATCAAAAACACGATTGATACTTACGTATTTCGGTTATGTAATTACGGCGGTTTCCGTTTTTTAGAAGCATAGTAAGCTGGGCCTGTTCTTGTTTTGATTTTACGCTCAGAACGTACTGTACACTTAACAATTTTAAGTGTTTTACCTACTGAGCGAAGTTTCAAGTATTTTAAATAATTACTGTACGTGCATTCCTGTTGTTTTTTAAAGAGAAAAGTTGTTCTGGAAGTGCAAATGTGCTGTAAGTCATTACGGCCCTTTTGTCATGAATTTCACACAACCCCGGTAATACGGTCAATCTTTTTAGGCCCGTTGATGATCGTACTAGTAATAGTTGACACTACAGCTGCCCCCGTTGTTAAGTATAGTTGTACCCAGAATTCAACGTGTCCAGGGCCCAGGTAGAGGTGGCCGTTTGCAAAGGTAGCAGTTGATGTTGAAGTGGGGAGAGAACAAATCAGCATGGTTTTCGACAGTTTTGTGAAGTAGTGGACACATTTCTGAAAGCAGCAGATGTGACATTTTTTGACGCCCTAAGGCGCCTTGCGAACGCTGAAGACGCGAGCTACCTTGGGGAGTCTGGGGGCATGTCCCCAGGAAATTTATAAAATAGAACACTCAGAAACGCTGTTTCCAGTGTTTCTGGAGTAATAGAACGCAAGAATCACTTTCCCAGGCAAAGCTGGAGTTCAATCAAATTCTCTGTAAAAAGTAAGTAAGAAAAATAATTTTAAAAAAGGAGAAAAGAAACCCTTGAATAGACCCTGAAATCAGTACCGAATACGAAAAGAGCGTTGTGAGAAGATGGTGTACCAGTCGAAACAGAAACTAAAGGAAACGCAATGTCAATTTTTGCTGCAATGTGGCCATTGCTTTAAAAGAATGTAACATACTGCAAGGGATGAAATTTCTTTAGTCTTGAGTTACGTGAATAACCACTCATGTTGCACGGTTTAATACCAATGCTTTATTTAGATGCCCTTAATCTTGATTATATAATCGCATTTATAGGATTAAATGACCAAATGAATAGTAAGAAACAGGCAGTGTTAAAATCTGACTGGATGAAGGAATTGAAACGGTTGCCACGGTATTATTAATGAGAGGAACATCGAGTGAAAAATTTGTGTAGGAAACTCTTCTCGTAACAAAATTACATTCGGAAATGTTGAGAGTATCCCCAACACTGAAGCTATCCATGAAACGGTTTTGCATGTTTAGGAGTTTCCTATGTTGCTATAATTTATTCGAAAGTCATGTGTGCATGGCTGCGCAATGTTCGTCAATTTGCCCAAATGTGATAAGATAATTTACTCACATTCCGGCTCCTTTTTGAGAAAACACACTTGAGTTAAAAAGATGCTCCACTAAAACAACAAAATAACTGTAAACCACAGAACATAATGTTAAAAATTAAAAGTATTCAAACTTTTCCCAATGAAACCGTTTGTATCCGGAAAAAAAATGAATTTTAAAAACTTGCTCTGGCTTTCAAATTTTCCAGGCGCCGCCACCTTGAATAATTATGACGTTCGTTGTTGCCCTGTTGTTCTGACACAAAGAGCGTTTGTTCTGGAACAATAGGGCAACATGACACATCACAATTATTCAAGATGGCTGTGCCGGTGAAATATGAAAGCCAAAACAAGCGTTTTTGAAATTCCTTTTTTTCGAATATAAACGCTTTCATTTCAAAACGTTTGAACAATTTTAACTGTAAACGTTAATTTCTGTGGTTTAAAAGTTATTTTGTTTAGTGGGGGTTCATGCGAATCATAATCCATTACTTCGTTCACTCTCACACTAAAAATGAAATTCAAAAGACTTAAGAAGCACTACTCCGACACACCGTAATTGTTACCTCGCGCAACGCTCACTACTAGCGCGTGTATAAACATATGACGCGTCGTGACAAGTGGCAAGATGTTTTTCCACAATTATGTTCACGTGATCTCATGTTCTTCGGCTATTCTCTTCTACATCGTCGTTACCCAAGACCTACTTGCGGGCATTTGGCGTGAAAAGGTTATCATTTCCGGATTAATCCGTTCGCGCTTGTAGATTTCAAGTCGAGATTTTTCCTGGTAATAAACACATACGTAATACTAGTAATAGTTTTCACTCCATCTGCACCATCCTCGGAGATCCAGGCGCAGCTGGTCGGGACGATAGAATGTTAGTGGTGAAAGTTTACTACAAGAACAGGAAGAGCCCTTGGGCACTTACCCTTGCCGAACCAGCTCCAGAAGCGTTGGAATTCCCTGCTTCTGATTGTTTGTGGCCAATCAGCGAAGAGGAGCAGCCGGGTGGCTCTGATCTTTTCTTACACGACCGCCCCCTGTAATTCAGTTGTTACTGCAATAGGGTTGAATAAACGATTGATTGAATGATCGATCAATCGCCAAAGTTGCGTAGCGCGTTCAACGGAAATTTTCACGCTGTAGAAAGTTTCAGAAGTTGTGCGACGAACATGGAGATGTAAAAGGTATGCTTGGTGTTGTCTGCTAGACAAGTTATTGAGGAAAGGTGCAGACAGTGAAAGTCGTGCATCGCCTATCAGCCATAAAGATTTACGTTATCTTCGAAATATCCGTCGTAAACATTTATCGGAGAGTGTTTGTTGCTCGCAGCCGTGCTAAAGCTTGTAATTTCTCCGACTTCGTTAACATTTTGTTCTGAAACTTTCCTCGAGAAACTTTCCCGTTGAACGCTATACGCAACTATGGCGATCGATGAGGAAAACTACTTCGTGTAAGAAAAGATCAGTCACCCGGCTGCTCCTCTTCACTGATTGGCCACAACAAAATTTTTGTGACCAATCAGAAGCAGGGAATTCCAACGCTTCTGGAACTGGTTCGCCCAGGGCTCTTCCCGTTCTTGTAGTAAGCTTTCACCACTAACATTCTATCGTCCCGACTAGCTGCCCCTGGGTCTCCGAGGATGCATCTGCCCCCGCCAAAGATAATATGCATGGCCAACACGATCTCTTCCTCAAATGAAGGATTATCCTTCATTGTCAGTTTGCCTTAAATAAAGTATTATCCTCCATTTTGATCACTTTGTCCCAGGACAAACCCGCTTTGGAACGAAGTAAAGTTTAAATGATGAAATGGTATATGAAATGAATCATATATGAACTGGGGATATCAAATCAAGCGAAGCTATGATCTTCGCAGTTATGCACGCAATTTTTACAATTGCTTAGAGAAGCCCGAAAATTTCAGGACTTCAACGTTACCTTCGAGGACACCCACCCCGTTGAAGTCCTGAATTTTTCCGGCTTCTCTACGCAATTGTAAAAATTGCGTTCATAACTGCGAAGATCATAGTTTCACTTGAAGTAAAGTTTATTGATCGTGATCCTCATTGGTACGCATGCAGGTTCAAAGAAGCGATTTACATCAGACTTCACCCTAACAACATCAACAGGGATAGTGGAATAGAAATTTCGGAAGCATGGATGCCCACAATCAGGAAACACAACAACGGGAGAACCGTACGACAGCGGACCGCCGAAGGAACGACAAACCAAAACAGCGAGGATCGAAATGCACCAGTCACAGCTGCTGAAAACCAGCCAATCACAGCGAGCATCCTGTTTAAAAGGTGACGCGTAACCAGTCGACCTCAGTCGAAACGTCGCGATCTACAAGTGACCACATCGTGAGACAAACGAGAATTTTTATTATCATTGTACTTTACCACGATGAATAACATCAATCTTTTTTACGACATTAAAGTCTTTTAATGAGCAAACAAATTGAAAAGAACTTGTGTCACTTCCTTGATGTAAAAATCAGTTTTGACTCATACAGAACGGCGAGGAACTACCGCGAAACAGATTCTCGGTCATTACCAAACTCTGAAATAATCGGGTACCTTATGGAGCACTTTTGTAAGTTTTGCGGCACGTGTTGCGATTGAAACGCTCTTTTTACATGTAGTACGTATTTTTACGCTTTCCATATTGCGATATTCAGTTCAGCCTACGTGCTTCTCAGTGAATTATGATGGCTAGTTCGCCGCGATGTTTCTTGTCAAGTTTTCTTGCAACTGATTAGAGCGGTAAGATACAGACTAATCAGTGGAACATGTGATATCGCCACCTTAAATTTTTTTAAATTGCGTGATGTTGACCTTTTGTGGTGCTTTGACCTTTCATACACACCCTACTGAATTTGACCTTTCAGTTCACGCGGCTTTTAAAAGATTGTTTTTGTGCTCAATTGGAGAGTTCAATGAATTAAAACTGAACCATTTAATTCGTTCATTTTCATACGGAAGGTAAAATTGAGGCCCCAGTTGTTCAAACGATGGATAGCGCTATCTGCCGGATAAATCAATATTCAGTGGATAAATCATAGCGAAACCAATTGCTCTATCCACTGGATAGTGATTCATCCAGCGGATAGCGCATAGAATTTTCGCATCTTCGTGTTGAAACTGTTTCTGATTTGTGCCTGAGAAATCGATTTCTGACCCAGGCAATATGGTTTTCTATAAGATACTATAATCTTTGATATTTAAAGTAAAAGGAATTGCTGTAAATATTCGAAAATTACTCACCCACAATCGCTATCCAGAATGCTGCCTCGTGACTCAAGTTACCCAGAACACCCCGCGAACTCGGTGAACAATACCGATACCATCTTGCGCGCTCGGTTGAGCAAATCGAGATTGCTTTACCCTATACTAGTAATAGTTTTCACTACATCTGCCCCCGTCTAAGATAATATATATGGCAGTTGAAGTGTTTTCCAATTAATATGTGCTTCACATTGGCCGTGTTTTCACCAGTGGGTTTTTAGGTCGCTTAGCGAGTGACAACTGGAAATCACGTAAAAAAAGTTGCTTTTCCAACTCACTTAAAGTTAAGTGAGTCGGCAAACGTCAATGGAATTCTCATTACATTCAAGCCACCTAACCTATTAGCTTAACCGAGTTAGCAATTACTTTCGGCCAATGAAGAGTCGCTTGCGGTTATTCAAATCGGAAATACAACTGGCATTCTATTTTTAATTATTTTTATTACATTGTATTAGCACGTGCTCTCTCCTCATTTAATCTTACCCTGGAAAACACATCATTTTTGAGTCGCTCAACGAAGTCTGCAAACAAACCACTTTCAGGAATGTTAAGAGAGACAACGGATGTCGTGAAAACACAGCCATTGTGATGTCTTCTTATTATGCTAGGTGTAATTAGGTGGGTAAAGGAAAGTGAAAGATGCAAGGAAAGGATGGGCAACAACAAACAGCATTTATTTTCAATTTCCATCAACGTTTATTTGCTGCGCTATCAACTAAAAAGCAGTTTACATAATTATGGAAAATGCCTTAAAAATATGATAGGGAACATTAATTAGAAGGCAACATTTCGTCGTCATCTTTTTGATCCACGTGGTTCTTGAAATGGGAGTCAGGGCGGTTTAGTGGTCATCAATCGTGCCTCCCACCTCTGTGACCCAGGTTCAACTCTGACCTCGGGTTGTATGTGAGCTGAGTTTCAGTCGATCTCAACCTGACTCAGAGGGTTTTTCTCCGGGTACTCCGGTTTTACTCCCTCCTGAAAATCGACTCCCAGTCAATTACATCTGGCTAGGTTGGCGGTACTCCGAGATCACACATGGATCGTATAGCGGCAGCCGTGGATGCCTTCACATGCATTCAGTCCGATCCCGTTGAGCCGGTTGATCCTGAAATG
>NC_090871.1:30427429-30447429 GCF_036669935.1 Montipora foliosa | reverse complement strand
CCCAAGATTTGCATAGACATTTGTTTAAATTTCTCATGGGACATCTTCATGTTCCAGGAGAAATGGCAAAAAAAGTTTGGTGGTTGAGAGAGGTGTATTATGGGATATAGAGAATGGTTTCGAGTGATGCAGACATATTTTTTCTCCATGTTTAAATAAGGAGGAAATTGAACAATAACTAAGTTGTACTTAAACGCACTTAATAGACGTGAAGTTGAATGTATCAGGCTTTCTCCTTATTAGACATGAAAGCGACGTTAACGTTTGTATTATCCAATGAAAGAATGTTGCGTTAATGAAAATGGTCGCCTGTTGATGCAATAGGCCACTTTGAAAATGCCATAATACTCCTTGTTTGCCCTTCAAAGTTTTGCATGAGCATTGTTTAAGAGAAACTGGAAACATTGCTTATGCAAAATTTTGGCGGGGCAAACAAAGAGTATTATGGCATTTTTGAAAGTTTCCTCTAGAGTGTTTTCACTCACGTGATCAGTAAGTATTCTTGTTTTTCCACCGGCAAAAGAATACGTTTGCATGATAAGGTCTCAATTCCTGAAGGATTAGTTGAGTATACCAACATGGCTGCCGTGACGTCACGTGAAAACACTCTATTGAATGTAAGTGTTTATACAAAACTCCATGAAAATTCACATACAGTGAAACGATTGTATAGATTGGCAAAAAGGTTTCCACATTACTCTTATTGAAGTTGATTAATGGGGAAACGATGCAAATGCGTCTTGGTTAAATGTGAGAACCTTAGGGTTTCAAGAAAGCGCATCAGCCCAGTGCGCTCTTATTCTCTTGACGTCACCAGCCTTAAAGTAGTCACATCCGTGAAAGATCTGGGTTTCATGGTTACCAAGAACCTAACTTGGTGTAACCATGTTAGATATGTGACTGCAAAAGCAAACAGTATGCTTGGTTTTATTACGAGGAACTGTGCCGGAATAATCAATAAAGATGAACTTAAGCTGCTGCACATTTCCTTGGTACGTTGTCAAGTATGGGCCCCTCAAACATCAATGCTGATGATGGAGGTTGAAAAAGTCTAAAGATGTGCTTCACGCTTTATATGCAAGAACCATGAATTATCTTACAAAGACAGACTTACTAGTCTTAACTTATTACCAATTAATTTTTGGCTTGAATATCTACACATATTAGTTGCGGTTCCACTAGACCTTTTGCCCACGGGACAGTGAGACTTTACCCATGGGAAGTCTGTGTTTTGTGTGTAACCTCTATTCCCAGAGTGAAACTGTGGATACATCAAAAAGAACAAAAGAATTACCCATGACGTTTCCCGAACCACGTCGTAGGGTTTAGTCTTGATTTATCTAACCACAAGAGTAGTTCAACCAATCGGGTGGAAGAACAAATTAATTCCGGAAACCGCAGCGCGTGCTGGGCACATTTTTGTGGTGTTGCGCTGAAATTGCGGCAAATATCCTGGCACGTACCAAATTCATTACACGTGGTATTAAAGATGGCCAACTTTCGAGGTTCAAAGCAAGTATATTTTACTTGTCTTTGCTCTAAATAACCATTAATTCGATTTCTTTTAGTGCGGCAAAGTTTTGTAACGTCTTTTTTTAAAATTTTTTCACAGCAACTTTAGACCAGACGATTCTGAACGAGATGCGCCATTGTACAATGGTTTTTTTTCCCCAAAGAAATCGGGAGCAGCAAGATTCGTCAACACCATACGCTCTATATCCATTTTATTCAAGTTTTTTATTCAAATACTGCCAGGTCAAAAGTTGACCTTGGCTAATTATGTGCAATGTAACCGGAGGACTAAACCTGACCGGAAACCCAAACCGATCCTAGCCCGAGGCAATTACCCACAGGGTTGCCTCGGGCAGAAGGCGAGTGTAAACGCAAACTAGGGTATATAAATATTTGCATTGATAATTACGTTTCCTTTTGTACAGGTAGCTTGCGCCGCGGTGCCTCTGGGATTTCGTTAATAATGTTTATGCTAAGATACCTCTTTTTAGAGATTCATTTTTTGCAAGAATATCAAATTTATGGAATGCCTTACCTTCTGACAAAATCTGAATGTTAATGTTTTTAAGAATAAGTTAAAAACATTTTACTTCACTAGATTACGTGTTGTATTCGATGCTGATGACGCTCGTACTTTGAAACTTGCCTGCTGTAGATGTCGTAGGATTAATAGTTTAGTTGGATGTTCTTGCTGATTTTTTTTTTTAGAAATTACCAGCGGGTAGGGATTGCTGTAGTTAGTTTCTATGTTCATGGTGTGGGTTGGGTTGGGTGATTTACCTTGTAGGCGACTTAATGTTCTATTGTGTTGTCACCTGCCTTCGTTGGCAAATTGATTAAATAAAATTAATAAAAATTCAATGTTTCTCCTTATACTAAAAGCGTTTATGTTAGTCGTTTTGGTGTAAATTAAACGATTTGCACGCTATTAGCTGAACTATTCACGCAAATGAATTAATATGAAAGCAAAAGGTGTAATCATGTTTTATTAGGGATATATCGAATTTACATGTTAAATTGAGGTATACTTTCTACTGTTTGCTACAACTTAAAATGATTACTTGTAAATACGATATACATTTCAAATGGTTAGTGGAATAAAAGATATCGCAATACCAACAGTAGCTCCTAAAACTTCCGCTAGCCAAACAAGTTGCGAAACGATAGGACATGTGTCTTTCCTCTGTCCCATGATAAACGATTGACAGCTTGATGCCATGGCAACGTAAAGAAAGCTATTCGAAAGCGCCAACGTGAAGTATATAGCTATCGTGAAGAAATTGTGAAATAGTAGGAAAGGCGCGCGGATGAACAGGGCAACTGCAATAACAAATCCCACGCAGAGAATCGCAGCTGATAAATAACAAAATGTTACAACGCTTGAGTTTAGTCTAGTGTCAAAGCAACGTAAACGAAATAGCAATCCTCCGAGTACATTCCCAAGTCTAAAAACACCCACTAAAACTGTGACTAGATAGTTTTTCCAAAATGGTGCGATACTGGAACCTGAACTTTCAATGGTTGCCTCGTGGGTAAAGGGTGAAAGCGACAGCACATAATAGCTTTCAAGTGAGACAGTGAACGCAGCAAACAGACACCATTTCACTGCGTGGTATCGCCGTTTAGTGGTTTGTGGCACTGATCCTAATGTTATGTTTTTTGAACTGTGAGCAGCGCAGTCTCTTCCAGCAAATAATTCGTATATTCCACTTCTGCTGAGTGTTATAAGAGCAATCAGTCCAAGTAAGATTGCCATAGACACTGCACCGAACAAAGCTAAAAGACAAAGTTCGTTGTTTTTGGTCAGCGGTGAATTGGTGGAGTTGAGTCCTGTCGACAAAATTAACACGATTTGAAGTACCACTGGGAAAATAATACCCAGACCTAAAAAAGATAATATAGAAGATTAGGACATAATTTATCTCGTATTTCTCCGTCGTTGTCTCTTAAAGCACAAAGGGCAAAGACGAAACTCGGCTGCTTTCTGGGCAACACATTTAACAATCAGGGGAAAATAGGACGAGGTACATTTCCAAATAGACCTCATTCGCGCGTACATTTTGTTTTCCCAATTCAGATCATATGACGATACTCAGGAGATTCGGACCTTTGTTTTGTTCATTTTAAGATGGCTCAAACCGGTTCCAAAAATCTGGAGCTTAAAAATGCATTGTGTGAGTGCGGCTTAATTAGTATGCAGCACGAGAGTTTTTGGCTTCCAGGGGCTATGGGTTTCCGTGGTATTTAACGCTGGTTAGCGCTAACCATGCTTCGAGCAACCCGGGCCAGATTGTCAAATTCGTGTTCTGCATACTAATTAAGCCGCATTCACACACTGCATTTTTAAGCTAGCGAGTAAATGACGTCACTTTCTCCTCGATCCAGATCACTGAAAGCTTATCAGTCGAAACTGCACCAAATAATGGTGGACCGTTAAATAAAAAAAGGTGGATAATCGTTCATTGCTGTCCTTCAGTAGCATATTGAGAGAAATAATTCCAAGTTCGAGTGAGGCCTAACACTACTGTGAAGTTTTTAAGTACCCGATTATTCCATCAGAGACCAACCCTAGTATTGGAATTGGGTCCACACAAAGACAGAGAAAACTCTGACCAGGGTGGAATTTGAACCCACGACCTTCGGATTTGATCACCGTTGCTCTACCATATGAGATAGGCTACCACTGAGATGAATAGAGTTAGATGAGGAGAGGCATTTCTGAGCAAAACGTTCATTGAAAGCGTTGAGATCTCAGAATACATTTTTCAATCTGGTTGTCTCTTGGATGTGGTCTTTGCAAAAATCGAATGATCCGGGTTTTAACTCCTTCTTTCTTATTGTTAAATTTAAGGTAGGTTCAACTTAAAGATAGGTCCTTTAGACTCTTATGAACGATTGCCTGTTGTAAATTGTTTTAACCCAGGAGTCATATCGCAATTGAAGGGAAGCTCCACAAAATCGACAAAATTAACTCAAACCACAGAACATCATGTTCACAATCCAGACTGCTCGAATACTTGGTTTGGTTTTCAAATTTCCAATTTTGAATAATTGTGACGTGTCAGGGATGCTCTATAGGCCACTTCAGAAAATACCATAATACTCTTTGTTTGTCCCTCCAAATTTTGCATAAGCATTGTTTCCAGTTTCTCATGGGACTTTTACAATGGTCCCAAGAGAAGACAAACACAATGCTTGTGCAAAATTTGGGGGAACAAACAAAGAGTATTATGGTATTTCCGAAGTGGCCTATTATTTGAAAACAAAAGCTCATTAAAGGAGAGTTTCACGTCTCTGCGCATGAGCAAACTGTCACGTCATCCCATTTAATTCCATTGTCATTGCAACAATCGAAAGCACTGATGCAGGAAACAGAAACAATGCCATAGAAGTAGAATTACTAATCGGAATTACTTTTGCAATCGTTTCCTTTGTGTTATGAACCTTACTGCCTGTGCGTTAGGACAACTCGTGCGTAGAATAAAGTGTTCTACCCGTGCAATAAATTCGGTGGTCAAAACTAAATTTGAACCCAAAGTATTTTCCACCAAATTTGGCCCTCAGTCATTCAGTGTATACGCTTTAATACTCTCAGCGACTAATGAACATCACCTGTTTCAGTAAAAAACCGTAAAATTTACAACTGCTAGCGCCAAAGCTTGGACATGCGCAAAACCGTGGAACTCTCCCTTTAAGCCTGATTTACACTGCGACATAAGCATAAGCATAACGAAGTTCAAACTTGTTGCATAAGCATAAGAGAAGTTACATACGCAAGTGCAGTAAGCTCCAGGAAAAAAAAACTCGCAAGAGAATGAGATGAGCCACGTTCCAAAATGGCGGACGGTCTTATGCTTATGATGTACCGGTTTACACACTTATTAGCGTGACATAAACAGAGGCATAAGAAATGGAAACGATTCCTTTTTCTTATGCTTATGGCTTTGTCACTCCCCGTTTACACAGCTTTTGCTTATGCTTATGCTTATGTCACATTGTAAACCAGGCTTTAAAGGAAACGTAACACGTCAATATTATTCAAGGTGGCGGCGCCCGGAAATTTGAAAGTGAAAATAAGTGATATACTCTTTTTTTCGATACAAACACCTTTTTCAAGAAAATTGTCGAGCAGATTTGATTGCAAATATCATTTTAAGTGAAGTTATGATCCTCGCAGTTGTTCTCTTTATTTTCTTTATTTAGCGGTTTGAAATATCACAGGTAAAGCGCTCTTGAAGTAAAGTTTTATTTTCCCGGCTTACCCTGCTAGTGCTTGTGTTTGCGCAGGAGCTTACGACTCGGAGAGAACAACATGTACCTCTCGATTCAGTTGTCGTCTCTTTTTCAAACCTAGTTATTTTTAGTATACAAAAATTTGGTTTTATCAACGGAGTTGATAATGTAAATTGGCCACCGTACAGAGATTCTAAAAGCTGACGTTTCGAGCGTTAGCCCTTCGTCAGAGGGAATCCACATATTGCCAAAGCCCATATTGCATCCCCTCTGACGAAGGGCTAACGCTCGAAACGTCAGCTTTTAGAATCTCTGTACGGTGGCCAATTTACATTATCAACTCCGTTGATAAAACCAAATTTTTGTATACTACTTCCCCACCGACGCAGCACCACAGTTTCTTTAGAAACTACCCCTTCATTCATTAGTTATTTTTAGATTGCTAATTGCTGCCTTTAATCGAACATTGATTTATACAGATGAGACATGATCGCAGATCGTGTTCACATTAAAGCCGAAACACGATTAGAGTAAACATGTTTGTTCTTGCATTTATCACATCAGATGTCGGTTTGAAACACGTTTCATGGATGGTTGTATAATTTATGCTATCGCATGTTACTCGCATAAACTTGTTACACTTCAGCTGTAGAATGGTACTGTAACAGTTGCCTTCATTCTTTGGTTTTGTGTCAATTTTCAAGACCTTCGGAGGAGGAGGGCTATGCAGCGTTTAACGAGGAGACGGCATTTGCACTTTCTTCGGCACAAGATATTCCATAATTGCCGTTGTAGTTCTTCATCGGCCCATATTGCAACTAGACATTTGGCCTCATAATAGCCCCAATCTTGGTTCTTTTGGGCACTCGCCTCCTCTCCGCATCCATCCACCATTTTGAACGTGTTTGGTCTGAGCATGATTGAAACTTTCTTGCGAGGTTGCTTCAATCATTCTAAGAATAATTATGTTTCAACCATGATTCGCGCAATGCACTGTGAAAACTTTTCATAACGAACCATGTTTCATTAGGGATCAGACTAATCATGTTTCGGTCTAGTGTGAACACTGTATAAGATAGGTATATAAGAAAACTATAACTCTTAAAAATGTGTAAATGAAAGTTCCAAATATGTGGCTTCAGGATTACGCTTTTACGCGCGCATGACACTAAGGAAACTATTAATCGGTGAATAACGTGAATTTAGCCTGCTGCAAACAATATTAAATCTACGCTTGTTACCCTAACCCTTCTTGATTTCCTTTGGATCGGAAATTGTCTTACTGGACAGTTCTGTAAGGGCCGATTTACACGATACGATTTTGTCGCATGCGACAAGCTCACGACAGGCCTACGACATGACTTACGATTGCCGCAGCGTTTTAAAACATGTTTTAAAATGCTACGACATTTTTTCTGACGTACACAACAATCGTAAATCATGTCGTGGGCCTGTCGTAAGCCGTTGTCGCATGCGACAAAGTCGTTCCGTGTAAATCGGCCCTAATAATTCTTAGGGCCAATTTACACGATACGATTTTGTCGCATGCGACAAGCTCACGACATGACTTACGATCGTCGCAGCGTTTTAAAACATGTCTTAAAATGCTACGTCACTCTTTCTCACGTACACAACAATCGTAAATCATGTCGTGGGCCTGTCGTAAGCCGTTGTCGCATGCGACAAAGTCGTACCGTGTAAATCGGCCCTTACGATATGCTACAGATATTGTGGATTGTCATGTTTTACTTACTTTCACCGTAGCGTATTAATGAGCTCACTTCGCCACCAGGAAACAGGACAATCACGCGACCGAGCAGTGAAAGACTCAGACCTGCACACCAACCATTGAGTGTTACAACACCATAAATGGTAAAAATTGACGTTGTGAAACCAGCTAACACAAGGCCTGGAATGACGGCACCGCAAACGATCATCAAAACGAGGCAGATGGGTACTGTCGGAAGGAATGGGACCCAGTGTTTTTTACCGCATAATATTAGCAACATGGCAGCCAAAAATGGAATATGATGACAAATTCCTGTTAAGGCAAATAAAGGATATTTCTCGTCATTCCTTTTTCAACAAGGAAACGCCTAGGCTGTGAAAGCCCATTTTGTCCAAATCAGCATGGTTTTCCAACCAAAAACGATAGTGGTTCGACTTCAAAGTAGACAATTGGTTTTGTGAAAAACTGGTCGCTTATGAGAAGTGGTTCGTGAACTGTGTTGTAATCTCCCCTCGTTACAATTTTAAAACGAACATAAACAAACTGTTACTGATGACCGAACGCAAGAATAGCCGCCAATAAATATCTTCGGGCTAATTCGCCTGACCAACCTTCTTAAACAGCTAAAATTCTTTCAATTTCATACGCTACTAGTAAGGCTGATTTGCACATCGGATGAAAAATTAATTATTAGCGGTCATGTTTTTGCGAACCAAATTCCACCATGGGCCCGGTTTACTTCAAGGTGTGTTTTCCCGACCTATGCAAATTATGGCACAAAACAAGGATAAATCTGGATAAAACAAGGTTCGTAACTTACATGTCCGCCCTGAAAACGGCGTTTGTATGAGGTGTGTGTGTGCTCCACTAGGGTATAACAAAGTACTGATTCATTGTTCGCTTGGTCTTACAGTAAATGCATTGTAAGTATAGCTCGTAAAATCGATTTTAATTCGCCCACCAAGGGTTCAATGCCAGTTTTTATTTTGTTTTAATTTAATTGTCTTTAGAGAAACTAGATGCCTGAATGTTAACCGGTTGCGACTTCCCTTGTCCCATGGCTGAGATGGTATGAGGCATGGGTCTATTCCTGAAATGACGTTACAAAATGCTTTGCGTCCCTTCGTGACGTCATTTCAGGAATATACCCGTGCCATTTCACCATCTCGGTCATGAGACAAGCAACTGACAATTATGTAAACTTTACGCAACCTATGCGGCCTTTTAGGGGCAAAAACTACAACCGGTTAACGTAAGTGTTTTATGGGGCCGAAATTTGATTTTTCTGGAAGAAAAGAATTTTGAGATTGGAGGCATTTTAAGCGAAGGTCATTGATACTCAACATACGCTCACTAAACCATGAAAGTAATTTTTTTAGACCATTTTTCAGTTGTAGCTAGGTTACCCGGCCTAAGAATAGAAGCGAGGCTGCCGTTGACCCTGCTTTGATACAAACCTTTGTTCTTTTCTAAAAGTAATGTAGACTGGCTAATTAGAATTACAACAACACGATTTACATGATAAAAGCAGTGAAGTTCTGTATCAATACATGGTCACCGGCAGCCTCGCAGCCATTCTTAGGCTAGGTCACTCGGCTAACAACTGTAAAATGGCTTATTTAAATGTTATCTTTGAATGGTCAGGTCAGCTTGCGTTTCGTCATCTTTTTTGTTTTTCCAACATTTTCCTACTCAAACGTAAATTTTAAATCTTATGAGGCATCTGGTTCTATATCTTCTATTTCAGAATCTTCTTTCTGATAAGCAGTTGTGGTTTCTAATGCAAATTGTAATTTTGTCTATTCTCTTCCTGCGTTTTCTTCTTTTGATTTAGGTATTTATAGAGTTTCAGAGAGGAAACATGCGTTCGTTTTAATTATGCGATTTGTCAAACGTTACTTCAAGGTGGCAGAAAGCGTTTCAACAATTTCGAGGGAATGACTTATTAGAAGAACTTGTTTAACTCTACGACACTGTATCGTGTAAAGGCAATTTTATGGTACCAAATTAAACATCATTAATTGCTAAAAAAAGATGCACTCGTGCATGTGAGGTGTTTCTGAATCCGCTCCAGATACTTTTATCTTAGTGTGTTAATCACTTCACAATAAAAATTGGGGGTCACCCGGTTCGTTTTTGGCGATATAAGCATTTAAAGACAAAATATAGGGTTGCCATAGTAACCTGTTACCTTCATTTTATTAAGTAATTATTGGTGGTTCATATGGTACCATAGTTATGAGAAACAGTTTGGTAGATTCAATCCTTCTAAATAGTGTAGTTTGTTGAAAGTATTGAAACTGATTTGAGCCTCCCAAGATTGAAGCGGGTGATGGACTCTCGCGCCTCCTTAGTATGCAAAAACCAAATAAAGTTGATTCATATTTTAGTGTTGATGTGATCATGACAAAGAAAAATCACGATATGCTGACTCTGGAAGGAACAGGTGTGCCTGCCACTCGAACGACTTTTGCTTCGCCGGTTACGCCGTATACAGATAGAAATTTAGTTCTAGTTCAAGTATGTGATTTTTTCAAGCGAGAAATAAATTGAACTCAGCATCCTGTGTCATGTGCGCTTTATGGAATTCAGCCCGTATATGTTGAGTTATCCCCACTACAAATTTGCCATACTAATTATAATTTACCTACCTATTTTCGACAAGACGTGGTTCCCGAGAATTGGCAGAAAAAACGCAACACTGATCAAAGATGCGTTAAATGTTAACACAGGGGCAGCACCAACGGCAATGAAGTAAAGTTTCTGCAGTGTCGTAAAATGAACACACGATGGTAGCCTCTTATAGGGCGTGAGGGAAAGTCGGCAAATGGAGTTTTTAGGTAATGTCCTTGTAATTACATCGTCTGTTATCAACGTTATTTGCGATGCATGAGCGGAGCTGGGTTTCGATGAACTTTCCCAAGTCTTTTCTTCGAAACTCCCATCAATAGTGAAAGCAGAGTCATGCGATGTCAAAAGATCTTCAGATTTGTCGCTCGAAACGTATTTCATTTCACATCCGTCAACGAGAATGTAACCAGCGTTCATTTTTTTGGCTTGACTTTCTCTAGGAGTTCGGAAAACTTGATTCGATAAGTTTCTTTGGTCCATAAGCCTAGATTCGCTACCAAATCTGTTGTTAAAGCAATTATCTTCTGTCTGGGTATCATGAAATCTTATGCTCTCGTCCAAGTAGTTTAACGCCTGTAATTCTAACGCGGAAAATGATAATTCTCCGAAGTCCTCCCCAGAATTTGAGCAGTCTGCCTGGTGTTTTGCCATTTCAGTCTAGATGAAGCAGTAGTCGGCAACTGATTCAATCAATGCCTTCGCAGGTTCGTAGCCTTTAAATAGAGGCCAATAGGCGTTGTCAAATTTAGTTTGGTTTGCTCTCTGATTGCCACCGGGTCAAATGTACCACAAAGAATTAAAAAGTAAAAAGACATTACTTTACATAACAATATGACCTTTTGTTGAACGATGAATGACAACCAAAAGGAAATCAAACGGAAATTTGAATAACAACCATTCGATGTGCAACGCTGAGTTCATAACAATTGATTCCTCTCGTCTTTTAAATTTAAACCTTAATGAAGACGTACCAAATAGATAATGAAAGAAAACTTTTAATTAATTAATTTGCGCCCAATCACGCACTGACAAAGGTCAATCTTTGCTTCAGCCCTATACTAGTTTCAGAATAATTCCTGTAAACTAATTACTAAAATGTTCGCCGATTTTATAAATTCAACTTAACGAATAAATGGATCTCTCAAAGCATACAACCACACCGCGGACTGGATTTACAAATGTCTAAATCTACTGATCCTACGATCTATTGTACGATCGAAAGAAGCTAAGCTGCAAAATTAAACACAGTAACGTCACATTCTTTACTTACTGTGATTCATCACAATACGATGTCACCTGGGATTTTTCGTGGCTGAGCCTCCATTAATATTAATTCCAAATCAACCAGCTTAATGAGGAATAGGCAATAAGTTAAATACATTGGCAGATGAAGACTCCGGAACTTTTTAAATCAGCTGTTAGAGCTTATCTTATGTCTGTTGAATTACTGACTATTTGTTTCTATGGTTATGATTGACAGCATTTTATTTATTTATTTTTATTTACTTGTAGTTTTCATGGCGTTAATGGCAGTTGTAGATCTACATGTTCATTACCCTAAAATATTCTTGCTGCATGATAAAAGAATTACATGGAGGCTTCGCAGGATGTGGGGCGTTTAATGCAATAGTTGTCTTACTGCTTAAACAACCTGGCGATTGGAGGCCAGAATTTATTTTCCTTGAACAACAAATGAAGTTTTGTGAAATGCTACGAGAAGGAGTGTTTTATTGGATATCCAATTACCGAGAAGCGAGTTGAAAAACGAGGCCGAAGGCCGAGGTTTTTTAACCTGTTTCGAGGTGGTTGGATACCTGATGAAACACTCTTTCGAGTGTATCTCTTTCGAGATATTTGGGATCAAAGTTGGCGAAATGTTGTGCTAGTTAAGACCACATATCCAAACTTCCTTCACGGTAGTGATTTCTTTTGTTTTTGGCATATGAATTATTAACTTGAGTTTGAGAACTTCAAATGAAATATCGTGATATTATTAATCAAACTTGAAAAGACCTGAAAAGGACCTGTGGGTGGGAGTAACTTTTTATGTCAAGAGAAAATGAGGGTTTCCTTTATTTTCTATTCGTCCTGTAGAGTATTAAACTGTAGCTTTCGTTAGAACAACAATCAAACTAGGAAGTTTAATATGTATATCAAAAGAAACTGCCTTTATCAGGGCTGTCGGATTTTTCTCGAGTATCCCCCAGTCAATAACGTGATTTCATTTAGGGGCACCCAACGATAATATAGTTCAAAACCACTTAAACATAGCATTGTTAAACGTATTTTAGTATTTAAACCGTAGATATCCCCTAAAAATTTTTCATCTGTTCGGATTTCGTAGCTGAAAGGCTAGTGATCCGAAGGTTATAGGGATCAAAACTTACCTTTTCGAAAATTTAAGCCAGAAAAAAGGCTCCCTGACCTTTTTAAGGTAAACATCCGTTAAAAATGGGCAATTATACCATTTTTCAGATGTTTGAAACTCCTAGGAGAGGCAGGCAAGCAAGAAATTTTACAGCAAATGTTCTAGATCTTAAATCGTCTTCCAAACAGATATTTTCCGAAAACTGACGTTGGGTGCCCCTGTTCATTCATTGGGGTTAACAAGTAACATCACTTTAACTACAAATAGATGAGATCCATAGTTACAACCAATTTTAGAGTCATTCTGAAAACTCTGTTGGAATGTTATATTCATATCATATATCATTTCGTTCGTTCATTCATTCATCACGGGAACATTTGAAGCCACAAATTACCAGCTCCCAACATAGCTCAGTTGGTTAGAGCGTCGCACCGGCATCACGAGGTCACGGATTCAAACCCCGTCGAAGCCAACCACTTCGAAGGAACCGTTTTTATCCACTTAACCACTAAAGATCAACTGACTAAAAATTTGCCGATTATTTACCAAAACTAATTAGTATATATATAAAATCATTGCTGAATAATGGTCGAGGCTAAAGCTTGATTTTAAAATGGTTAGCTTTCTCTTAAAGTTGGGTAACCGACATTTTCCACTGTGTAAGCTTGCTTCCTGGCGGCTGTTAATACACGTTTACAGCGGCACTTTTGGAAGAAAAAATTATTGACATTAATAAAAAATGACATCCTCACAATTAATGATGTGGTAGTCTAATGGTTAAGTGAAGGGGTTATTAATTACATGTTCCCAGGTTCGAGTCCTGCCACAGGCGGCCCAGAGTCGGAAGGTAAACAATTCTAAGGATTTGTATGGGAATTTCGATAACAGACTGAAAAAGATATTTACCCGCAAAAGTTCTCAATAAAAAAGCCGTACTTTATTGTCATGGTGAATTTCTTGCTTTTTGTGTGGTTTTTTGCCTGATTGAATGCGATTTAAGCGACTTCTCAAATTCCCGAGTCGTCACTCTTCCCTAAATAAAGCTGAATAAAGGAATGGCTGGCAACTCATTTCTAACTTACCTCAGATCTCGCCGAAAAAATTCACACTTCTCCGGCATCAGTCACGCTCAAACTAGTGTGAATTTTTGTCGGCGAGATCTGAGGTAAGTTAGAAATGAGTTGCCAGCCTTTCCTTTATTTAGGGAAGAGTGACGACTCGGGAATTTGAGAAGTCGCTTAAATCGCATTCAATCATACGGTGGCCCATATCTGCCACGGCAAAACTTACTTTTCCACGGCAAAACTTACTTTTCCACGGCAAAACTTACTTTTTCACGGCAAAACTTACTTTCTCACGGCAAAACTTACTTTCTCACGGCAAAACTTACTTTCTCACGGCAAAACTTACTTTTCTACGGCAAAACTTACTTTCTCACGGCAAAACTTACTTTTATACACGTCGTAACATCGGAAGAGAATCCAACTGTCTGGGCTTTTCTTTTTGGTGATGGTGGGGTGATAATGTTTTACATCAAATATTACAGCAATTGTCTTCGGGCGCTCGACTTTCTTGATTACACTCGTTTGTTGATCTCTTAAGGGTTCGTTCGATTGACCCTATTACGGAATAAAAATAGGTGCAGTGATGATTTGAAATAGTATGTTTGGTGTAGTTTTTACTAGTAAGCAACTATAGGATGTTGAAGGTATGTTTAAAATTTCATTTCAGTAAGTTTTTCGTTTCCATGTGAATCTCTGTAAAAGCGAAGGATTTCAGAATTCAAATCTGTGTATTCCTATTCCGGAATAAGGCCGATCGAACGCATCCTTGCATAGGTACAATACTTATGGAAAAGCATTTTACCACACGGAAATGAAAAATTTTCTTATCAGATCCCTCTTTCTAAAAACATACAGGAAATAGGTAATATCTAAAACAATTTTCAGCTTATTTCAAATCAAAACAATTTCTTCTCAAGTACTTATAGCGGTTACCATTCACACGTGCCCCTCAACGACTTCTTGTTTCATTTTTCATTTTTCGGGTGGACGTCAGTCAATCAATTTAGTTTCGTAAAATGAAAACAAAATCGTTGAGGGCGTGTGACTGATAACCGCTGTAAGTTCAGATAACTCTTGGGAGATTCAGCGTGAATAGACTCATCTTTCCCTGTTGTAAAGTGTGACTATTTTACCTTAAAAAATGACGAATCATACGCATATACGAGTGCAGCCAGAGAGAGTCTAGTTGAACTCACGGTCAACACATCGGAATGGAAAATGATCTGCCGTAACACAAATACACTGGGTCTGTTATCGATCTTCCAGGCGCTTCACTCTATACTGGGTGCAATAAGTATAACAACTTTCTTGATTAAAAAAAAAGAAAGAAAGAAATGCATTCGATCAATTTCTAAAGAGAAAATGCTGTGAAAAGTGCTGTTGGATTACGACTTCGTTCACAGGACATATATTATGGCCTCCTTCTGCCTTGTAGGCAGTTGATCATTGGTATATGCACTTCGGCTCGTGACTGCGAAGACCGATTCTGGAGATGCAAGGCCTGTGGCAGTGTAAACACTGCGTAAATTATCGCGTTCGACGCGTGGAAGTCTTCTTCCTCTGTGTCTTTTCCACCCAGGTCCTCATCCTCTCTACCTCTGCCCGTTTGCAGCCCGTCTTTACAGCTACCCTCGACTTAACACGGTCGTCAGCCAGCCATTCCGAGTTGCCGACACTGATTCAACGTGGCTGCCTTCATGTCTCGTTTACAGACGTCTTTGTAGCGAAGAAGCGGCCGACCTGTCGATTGTTTGCCTTGAGACAGCTGTCCATAGAGTAGGTCTTTTGGAAGGCGCTCGGGGCCAATGGCCTAGCCAACGGCGTAGTCTACGCTCTGAGAGGAGGTACTGGATAGTTGGCAGTTCTGCAGTTTCAAGTACTTTCTGGTTGGTGATTTTATCCCTCCAGGTGATCTCAAGAATTTTGCGGAGGAATCTGAAGTGGAGTGTGTTTAGTCTAGCTTCTTGTCTCGTGTATGTAGGCCATGTCTCTCTCCAATACAACAGAGTGCTGAGGACGCAAACAGAGCATTCAAGTCACTATTCAGGGAGAAATTGGAGGTGATTGTTGAGTTAAGGTACTTGAAGGCGTCCAAAGAGTTGAGTGCTTGGTTGCTGATCAGGATGGTCGGCTCAGCATCGGTCCCCGGCATTGCCAGTACCTCAGTCTTTATGATGATGGTAAAGCCAAAGTCCTGGCAGGCAGTCGCGAAGCGGTCTATGATCGCTTGTTGTCCGCTCTCTGTGTGACTGACAAAGGCAGCGTCGTCGGCAAAGGGCATCTCTCTTAACAGCACTGTCTTCACTTTTGTCTTAGCGCGGAGACGAGTCAAGTTCAGTAGCTTTCCGTCGTGGCGTGTACGGTGGAGAAGGCGTGTTGGAGGATGAGAGAAAAGAAAATACCAAACAGGGTGGGTGCCCACACGCAGCCTTGTTTATCTCCACTGCGAATTTTGAACGGGCGAAATCAAGAGTCCTGTTGGCGAAATATTATAACTAAAAACATACATACACACAATTAAACGAGATGCTTCATCAACTTTATTTATCGTCGACTTTAGGAGTACTTTACAAAATGAATCGTTGAGCTTATTGCTTTCCGTGGTAATTTTAGCCTTTCTACCACTTTCACTGTATTCCGGATTCCGCATTCCGTTTCCAGATTCCCTTTCCAAATTCTACGTTTTAGGCAAAAAGTAAGTTTTGCCGTGGAAAAGTAAGTTTTGCCGTGAGAAAGTAAGTTTTGCCGTGGAAAAGTAAGTTTTGCCGTGGAAAAGTAAGTTTTGCCGTGAGAAAGTAAGTTTTGCCGTGGAAAAGTAAGTTTTGCCGTGGAAAAGTAAGTTTTGCTGTGGAAAAGTAAGTTTTGCCGTGGCAGATGTGGGCCACCGTACAATCAGGCAAAAAACCACACAAAAAGCAAGAAATTCACCATGACAATAAAGTACGGCTTTTTTATTGAGAACTTTTGCGGGTAAATATCTTTTTCAGTCTGTTATCGAAATTCCCATACAAATCCTTATAATTGTTTACCTTCCGACTCTGGGCTGCCTGTGGTCCTGCGAGTCCAAACGATAGGGTTCTGCTTTTAAAAGAAATATGTTCATTTCCCATAATCCATATCAAGCTTTCAGTGTTCTGAAATAACGATAATAGTAAATTGAAAGCAAATTTTAAAAAAATTAACGATAATCGTCAATTCAAGGTAGTGAACATGCTGTCAGTGGTTAGAGCATCCGACTCGATCACGGATGGTCGTGGGTTCAAATCCCATCTGGGACTCGGATTTTCCCGAGTCTACATTTCTCCTTACATTTAATATCTATTGAAATAGGTGTATTTAAAGTTATTCGTTCTAGCAAAATTCGTCTTCAAGGAACAGTCATCAACATGTCTAAACCTGTACGGATCATCCTGTGAATTTAAGTTCAGAAACGGAGATCTATACAGTACGGGACCCAGTTCTCGGCCACACAAAAACGTAAACTTTTATTTCTTACCTTGGAATAGCCGTAAGGACTTGAAATTTCAAAGTCAACTAGCTTCAGCATTCAGTTTACACATGTAAAGCTGTCGACTGCTCAACGCTATTTTCTCCCGAGTAATACCGAAAATGGATTCTTCGCTCGTGGGCCCAGTTATCGGCCAGCGAACCCAGTTCTCGGCCACAAAAGAGTGCGCTCGATTCCTTGGAATAAACAACGTTTTATCACCAACTTTTGTTGTTAAGTCAGTAATAAGGCTTGTGTGTGATATTTTGACCACAAAGTATCCTTAACGAGCTTTGTTTCATGTTAGAAAAGGACGTTTTTGGCACAACTGCTCAAGAATGTTTTAGGAGTAAACTCATTAAAGATTAAAGATTAAAGAACTATTCGCGTCAAGTCAGTGTTACCACAGGAAGCCCACACAATCTTGTTATTTTATAGTAAATGTACTGGATTTACCGTTTGCTTCACCCATAGCGATATATCGTTAACTATGTATGTAAATCAATCATAAATAAACGTTGAATTACCTTACCTGTGGTTTATATTCGTCCTTTTACCTCATAAGCGGTTTTTTGAGCGATTTCCTTTTTTCCGAGTATAAATTTTGTTCCCTCCGATGTATGCGCTCAAGTTTGTCAGCTGGATAACTCAATTGGTTTTGCTAGTGTTTATCCACTGGATAGTGATTTATCCGGTGGATAGGGTTCTCCACCTTTTGAGCAACCGAGGCCTAGAGAACAGGCTAGCAGTCATGGGAACAACAGATCAAAATAACCTTGAGTCGCATGGCTGCAATCTAATATTATGGGGGACAGGGATTCGTTGTCTAAGTTAATATTCCCTTGACTAATGGTAACAATTAAGGATTATAAATGGCTAATTCGGTCTGTTTTCATGGTAAAATCAACCTATAACTAACTCTGTCAGTGAAAACACAGCAATACAAAATTGTCAGTCCTCTGGTCATGGGTTCCTGCTAATTAATTTCATTCTCAAAAATTGTTTTATAATTCAGAACATAAGATAATCAAGTGCATTTCTGTGAATGTCACTTCTCTCTAGAAAAGAACACAAGCGATCATTGAAATACAATAAATGAGACTTATTTATATCATTAGAAAATAAGCTTATGTAGATCAGAAAAATAAGTGGACAGCTAACACTGGGTCTTAATTCCACTATTTGACACAAAAGAAAAAGCATGGATGTCACAGGCAAAAAGGTTGTGTTTCACCAAGTAAACAAAACTCTTGATGCAACAAATCATTACTTTAATAAATCAACATGGCAGATCAGTGCTCAACAACACAAGACAAGTAGCATGTGTGCACCTATCCAGGCCTATCCACACAAAAAAAATAAATGTGTTGTGGATGATTATTAAGTAACATTTTCTGTTTGACCACCCTTTATGACATTTTAATTCTGCTACATTAGTAGAATAGGCAATAATTTTTTACAGTTGTTTGCTCAGTGACCTAGCCTATGAATGGCTACGAGGCTGCCAGTGAGCTTGTATTAATACAGACCTCACTTCTTTTATCATGTAAATTGTGTTATTTTAAATCTAATTAGTCTGCATTAACATTAGAAAAGCACAAAGGTTTGTATCAAAGCAGGGTCACCGGCAGCCTCGCTTCCATTCACTGGGCTAAAATGGTGCAAGACAAAAGAACCATTGCTATTCTGGTTAGGAATCCTGATTAGGTAGTGTAAAAGATGAACCCAAATTCAACACCAACAGTCATGAGGTCCAGAGATCTGGGGTTCAAGAAATCTCAAAAATTGCCTTATACTTTTTAAATTGGATAAAGGGGTTTAATTTCCTCGGGAACTGTGCTTCATCAGGGGCAAAGTGAAACACAGAAAAAGGTTGAATTTATCAAATGAGTTGATACAACAGTAAATTGATCACCATGGAGGCAGTGTGCCACAGTGATTAGGGTGCTTGCCTTGAGATCCTGGGGTCCCAGGTTCAGGTCAAGACCCGGTACAATCTCGTACCCAGAGTCCTTGGGCTTCTTGGTCAGCGGGTGAGCGCCCGGAGAGACTCTGGGATAATCGACTCCATTTTCCCAGAAAACGTGGGTTCCGGTCTTATTACGTATGCTTCAGTTTAACCGGAAACAGAAAAGAGAAAACCGTAAACAGTAGAAATGGCGGGTTACGCAAGCGGCCAATCAAAAATATAGTTCAAGTTGATTATCCCAGAGTCTCTCCGGGCGCCCACCCACTGGCCAAGAAGCCCGAGGTCTCTGGGTACGAGATTGGACCCGGTACAACTTTTCAGCCGCTCTTGTACATGGCCAACTGGTTTACTTTTATTTTTCTGTTCTGCCATTTTATTGATTGTCTTTCATTGACCCTGAAAAGCCCTTACGGGGAGTGGTCAATTAAGTATGTATTGTATCATAGAAAAATTTGAAACTGAGCTGACATAATTTTCGAGCATTAGCCCTTCATCAGTTGAAAGCCATTTAGGGAATTATGGGCTGTTGGTGTTTTAAATAGTGAAAGATGGGGCTACACTACTGGTGGGGAGTTAGCAATGTGGACAACAAGAATAAATTAGTTGAAGAAAAGCATTGGTTAATTCAGTGGGTAATGAGGCCAAGTAAATTACAGCTGTGGCCAGCATCTCGCTCTAAGAAATAAGGATATCTCTGCAATGGAATCTTAAATTCAGTTTGTTGCAATTTTCTTTAGTGCAGCAAATCCGGCCTTCTTCAGAAATGTTTCATTGCCATCAAATATGCGCATGAAACAGTTCACAAGCACTGAGACTTGTTTTCCATAAGACTTAATGACAGCTAACAACAATTTGGAAAATTTTACAGACTTTGATAGATTGTGTGACTGTTGCTCCAGAACATTTGAAAACATGCCAAACAAATCATCATCCAACTCTGGTTTTAAATCAACCACTGTCTGTACAACAGATACAGTGTCCTCTGTCCATGAGAAAGAACAGCCATT
>NC_090871.1:30417429-30422429 GCF_036669935.1 Montipora foliosa | reverse complement strand
GGAGACACCCTGTCTTAAGTGGATACTAGTGAGGATCCCAGGGGTGTCCATTTAATTCAGGTTTGACTGTTATTATTATTATACAGTTCAGCAGGAATGCCATGTTTTTATTTCTTTAAACAGTGAATTTCCCGTGGGAACATTAATTTTTCACATTAAAGACCTCATAAAACTGTAAGACGTTCGGTACGAGAACTCTATTATTTGGTACGAGCATCATGTGATTTAGAAAAGCACAACACTGGAGCGAGGGCAAGCTGCAACTGCATGTGACTAAGTGTCACGCAACTTGTCACATCTTCCTTCTTTTATAGTAAATTATGTATTTAAATCAGGGTCACCAATGTAAACAATGTCAATATTAATCAAAAGACAAAAAAAATCACCATGGTAATTATATCAAGTGCTAATGTTGGTAAAACATGAGTCCTTCAAGAGTGATCGACCTATCATGTCAATATGTAGTCTTGTGCCAGGTCGGTGGCAGAGATGTATCCAGAGTGCATCATTGCGTCCTGGGACGCACTTGTTTTCATTTTGGATGCATAGAATATGGAACAAAGGGTCCAATTGGATGCAGAAAGAAAAATCAAATATTTATGCAAATTACGAACACCAGGAAAAATGTGCGAGCGGCATATTTCACAAGGAAATTGAACATTTCCATTTCTCACAACAGAGAAATGTGTGAGTTTCTTAAATTTCAAGGTAAACCGTTATTTTCGGATTTTTGTAGTTGAATGATTTCATTTTATGAACCAGCTTGAGGAGTTTCCCATGTGTTGCATGACATGATCTGAGCTGTTTTTTAGGCGAGACAATCGGCAACACTTTCGATCTGCCTCCTGTGAAAATAAAATATTTCAGCCAAAGTTCAGTTCGCTTATCATGAGCGAAATGACAGAGAATCCAACATTCGGCAAAGTATGTTAAATTTTTGTTTTGTGCGACCCTGTTGATATTAATTCCAGGCATGCGTGTGTCATCGTCTCGGTTCTTGTATTGCATGTAACTTGTCTGTTTTGCTTCTTGGACCCTGTTGTTCGGTACAAATCCCAGGGCTCCAGGTGTCTTGACCTGGTAGCTTCAGGCACACTGAGTCTCCTTTAGCTATCGGCTCCAATGGCTTGCTCTGCCTGTTGTAGTAGGATTGCTGGCGTTGCTTCGTTCCTATTATCTTCCGGGTATCCTCTTCAGTAGGGTAGCTTGGCTGCAGTAGACTTCCAGCAACAGGTAATAGAGCCTTGCAGCGACGTCCAAAAAGGCGTCGTGCAGGGCTTGACCCAATGCCTGTTGTGAGGGAATTGCACCAATCCAGGAGCGCCTGGAACTCAGACCCTCCCGACAATTTGCACTTGGCAAACAACCTCTGTACTGTTTGGACCACATTTTCAGCTTGATGATGTCTTGTGTTTAAACATCCAAGTCTTTGCAAACACACTGAATTCTGTTGATGCAAACTGCCGTCTGTTATCCGTATTCAGCGTGTCAGGAATGCCAAATCTTCAAATACGTGTATAACTTTCAGCTCCTTGATCAGTGCACGTGACGTAATAGTGTTTACTCGAGCCTTTGCCCATGGTCGTGCAGCAAACTCATGTTGTGGGATTGGCTCCATTGCCTTGGCCATTGCGGTGTGTCAGACAAACTTCACATTGGGATATATATTCCTTCAGATGCCATGCGGGGCCAAAAGAAAGTCTCCCATGCTCTTCTCACACAGCCCTCAATTCTGATGTGAGAAGAGTGGATCTTTTCCATCAATTCTTTCCCGAGAGCTCAAGGAACAATCAACTGCTGGCCTTTGAAGACTAACTCATCTCGGATGGTAAGTTCATCCCTCATGTTGAAGTAGGGCCGTACGCTTTTGGGGGCATTCTCTTTCCTTCCTGGCCAACTTGGTAGTATTACAGATCTGAGTACTTGTTGAACTGGATAGCCAGCAGCAGCGTTCTTTAGCTGCAACCAGGTTTCCTTGGGCCCTGGTAGCCCTCATGGCTGATCTATGTCCTCCAGTTCTCTGGTAAGGTCACTGGCATTCATCTCCTGGAGATATGCTCTCCTAAGTTTGTCTACCAGGTGAAGGTCCTTTCCTTTCTTGTACTTGACTGTAAGGTTGTATTGTTGAAGATGGAGCAACATCCTCTGTAGGTACTTTGGGGCACTTGCCAGTGGTTTCGTGAAGATCGACTCAAGCGGTTTGTGGTCCGTTTCAATGTTGACATCCTTGTGACCATAGATGTAGGTGTGAAAACGATCACAGGCAAACACAATCGCTAGGAGCTCTGTCTCGATCTGAGCGTACACTTCATACAGAAAGTCATCAGCGACGACTTCGATGCCAGTCAAGCCTTCCGCAAACTCATGCATCTTCCGCTGGAAAACTTGTGGTGCTGAGGATATACCAAATGGCATCCATCTCCATGGGTATCTGCTGAAGGGAGTGTGAAACGTTAAGTAGGACGACTCGTCCTCAAGCTTGACATGCCAGAACCCGTTGCGCACATCCAGTGGGGTGAATGCTTTGGCACCATGCAGTCGGGTCGTAATTTCCTCGATCATCGGTAGAGGATAATTTTCCCTCTAGATGGCATTGTTCAGGTCCTGCGGGTCTAAACAGTCTCGAAGCTTGCCATTCTTTTTTGGGTACCACTGCCACGGAGCTTATCCATGGCATTGGTGTTGTTACGGGTGCTATTACGTCTTGTCCTACAAGGTCCCTGAGTGTTTCTCTAAGCTTAGGTCTCAGCGCTACTGCAATGTGGCGAGGTGCATGTTGGACGGGTTGAGCATTAGGAGGCATGCATTCTCTCGACAGCTGGCCCACTCCACTGCTGAAAATTGATGGGAACTTTGCAAGTATTTCCTCTTGAGTCAACACCGACTGTGGGCTGGGCTCTACCATGAACACAGCTGCATCTCCGGTCCGCGGTTTATTCAGTGAGTCATTATCATTGTACTGAATGATTCATTTGGCAATATAAGTTGTCTGTTACAAGATTTAGAAATATTAAATTGCAATTAACAAGAGCAGTATTCAACTACCGGAAAGTAACCATGTTACAATAGTGTTACAATGTTATTATTATTTTGTACTGTTACGATATTAAAAAAATATCAATTTATTTTGAAATGAAATTGCTCATTTTGCAAAAATTAATGGCCTGTTTACAAGTTGATGTAAATAATCAAAAGTAGCATTAGCAGCACTGCACAAAGGTAATCTTGGAGGAGAAATAAGTGATCTGATTTCTGATCTTGGTCACTACTCGAGCAGGATGGTTTTTCAATATCAGTTTTTTTTTTGTAAAAGCAAGTGCTGTTGGGATACAATCCGTTACCTTTTACCATTCTGTCGATCTCTACATGTATCAAAGAGAGGAATGTTGGAGCTGTGATTGATTGATGGGCATTTTCTAGGCATGGAAGAAGCACATTTTGATGAGTGTGTTAACTTTCTGGCTGATTTCCGCATAATTTCTTCAAGCCACTTTTTCATACTTGTGTCTCCTCTGTGAGAAATTTGACTGTGTATTAGGGACAAGATTTGAAACACTTTCTGTTTTGAAACTCCTTTCTTGTTGTTTCCTGTGAAGAGTTTGCGGTTGCTGTAAGCCCATTTCTTTTGAGTTACATCGGATGTTCCCATTTTGTTTCTTGTTTCGGCTCAGATCAGCTCAGTTTGGACCAAGAGTGGCCTGGGATGACTAAATAAAATATTTAATTAGAAATTATCATGGAAAATCTTCAAGTGGATAAGAGAGTGGGCAACAGATCCAGAGAAGTGGAGTTCAAGTTGAAGTCTGTGAGGGGTGTTGTAAAGGGAGAGGGTATAAGGGGTATTTAAGGAGGGGCCTACCTTGGAAGGTAAGGGGGGATAGATCTGTGAAAGAACGGTGGGGTAGGATAGAGATACAGCTGTAATGGGGAAGATCAGAGAGGGGTAGGGGAAGTAGAACAGAAGAAAGGAATATGATGTTCTTTTTGAGAACCCCAAAAAACCAAGCCCCTGTTTTTTACAGTACTGTGCAAAAAGAATGCAAACAAATTTTGCACTTTTCGCCACTTTTTGCTGCTTTTTGGTGAATGTAACAAAATTTCGGGTGAAACGAATTTTCATGCAAACTTCGTCGAATTTTCGAAATGCCTATTGTTTCAGTCAAAGCAAAAATTTGCGTAACTTTCGCAATGGCCATGCGAATTTTCGAGCAAAATTTCGTGCTTATTGAAAGTTCGCAGTGACCATTTGCTTTTTAGGCAGTTGATAAGAATAAACCAGTTTAAAAAATTCTGCACTGGTTCAAGAATTCTGTTCTGGTTCCAAAAAAAAAAAAATTAAACCAGAGGTGAAAATTGAACTACAACATATATTTGAAGTGCAGGTTCAGACGAAGCTGAAGAGATCCTTGCACTTATCTGGACAATTTAAGCAATATTATTGTCCCTCGTAGACATCTGGGAAAATTCAAATGGCTTCAGTGAGATTTGAACCAACAACCCCATGTATGCCAGTGAAATGCTATACCATATGAAGCCACTCAGTTGGGAACTTTTCAGGACTAATTAAACACTATTAAACAAACAAATAAGTCTTTTCAAACTTACAGACCAGTAACTTTTGTTTACTTGCAAACAGGAATTACCCAGAACATTATCCATTAACTACTTAGAGCAGGGCTTGAAGCCTAAATTTCAGGATTTCAAGTTCAGTTTTTTTGTTTTTTGTTGTTTGTTTTTTTCTTTTTCCCTCTCCGTCGCTTATTTAGTATTTCCTCCCTAATGTAATGTTTTATTGCCTCGGAAATAATGTGTTTGAGCTCCACGTGTCTTCCAGCAATCGATTGTTGCCTACTTTTTTTATTCTAAACCAAGTTAGAGTACTTAAAGTTTTGAACTAAAAGGAAAAATGTATAATTGAGGGAGTATCTCCTCGCAAGAAATAGATAGTAGGAGCAGATACCTCTGTAGCACAACTTTAAATGTACTGTATTTTTTATCTT
>NC_090871.1:30394929-30412429 GCF_036669935.1 Montipora foliosa | reverse complement strand
TAGATACACTGTAAAGTTTATCCTCATAATGCAAACCCCTGAAGATTTTGTCTTGTAAGAAATACAGCATGGCTGCCATGCATATTTTCTGCCTTCTTTGTCTGAGAAAAGGGGAAAGTCAAAGAGGTGGGTCATGCAGCTTCTCACAAAAAAAGAGTAAAACAAGAACGTCTGTTGGTTCAGAGGCAGGTTTAAAAGTCGAAATGGATCAACTCGAATCAAGTTGGATCGACTCGGATCATTAAAACAAGACAATAATTAGGTGAAATTGAAACTTTTAACCATTTGCAGGTTAAAATACCTCTCAAAATTGGGCAAAATCAAGTGTAGTTTGCTAAGTCACCATTTTGTTTCGTAGTGACAGTTTCTTTCGGGCAGAGATTTTCTCCTTAGTGTCTTTTCCTGCAATTATTGGCGAGATGTCCTGAGAATTTGCTGTTTCCCATTTTTTTAGCTTCCTTAATAAAACTTGAGATTACACATTTATTGGTAGACATGTTAAACATAATCATTACTAAGTGAATAAGTTTTCCATCAATTATTTTGATTTGATTGATTTAGTAGACACAATATACATTGTCTATTTTTACATTTTTGTAATTTTATCAATCCATGTAATTCACATGAATTTTAGAAGGGAAGAAACTGATCTGAATACATGTACCTTCTTATGAAAGTTAGTTTCTGCATGTTTTCTACTATCAAGGAAAATCGCTTGTTTAGATGCCCGTATGGAATTTGTTTTGATTTATACCAGCATTATATAAGGATGGACTTTTTGCAGTTCCTGACTAACAGAATAATTGCAATGATTTAAGTTAAGTTGCTTTCAAAAGATGCTTTCCACCACGGAATGCAGCTGTAGAGCACCCTTCTTTAGTATGATATAGTTTTACAGTAACTGTCTGAGAGGAACTGGCACTACAAAACAAAACGGTGACTTGCTCTGTGGCATGCAGAAACTTAGCAAGGTAAAGTCTGCTACGAGCCTAGAAGGCCCATCAGGCCAGGGCCTACAGTGTATCTCTGCCTACTGTAGTATGAAGCGCCTGGTAGTATTTCCACTCCCCCCTGGATGGGATTCTAGTCTATTGCAGGGTTACCCCTAGCATTAAATTTGCCGGTACCCATTTATACACCTGGGTGAAGAGAGGCATCATGAGAGTAAAGTGTCTTGCCCAAGAACACAACACAATGTCCCTGGCCAGGACTTGAACCCAGACCACTCAATCCAGAGTCGAGCGCACCAACCATGAGGCTACCGCGCCTCCCACTGAAACTTAGCAAGGATCACTTGCAATTGATTTGGCTCAGTTTTGAGAGGTACATGTATTTTAACCTTCAAATGGTTAAAAGTTTCAATTTCATGTAATTATAGTTTTTTTAAAAATTAATGATGCAAGTTGGTCCGAGTTGATCCGTGCTGACTTTTGTACCTGCCTATTGGCTCAGTGTTTTTGTATGTCTCTGTTATATGTAATACTCCCTGACTGTTATAATAAAAATTAATTTTCCACATGGGCCAAATTGATTCTTTCCTGGCATATGTATAATTTATATAAGGTAAATAACATACTGTGTTGTTTAAAGGAATTATTTGCCAATTAGATAACAGCCTTTTCAAAGTTGTTACAGTTGATTTTTCTTTTGGAAATTTTTTACAAAGTTCTCTTTTTTTAATTCTTTCTGTAACCTCAGGTTCTTCAGAAACAAGAATGCAAACATCTTTACAGCAGGAAGGAGGGAGAGAGACCTGAAAACAAGGCAAAGAACAGATACA
Organism: Montipora foliosa; assembly: GCF_036669935.1. Lineage (NCBI taxonomy): Eukaryota > Metazoa > Cnidaria > Anthozoa > Scleractinia > Acroporidae > Montipora > Montipora foliosa. The sequence goes on along the minus strand of NC_090871.1, from coordinate 30,410,649 downwards.
AGAACATCCTACCTTGTGAGAATTTACCTGGCATTTGTTTTTTTGTTTATTCCACTGTTTACTTCATTCTTTGTAAAGAGCTACCTTCATCAGAGAAATGTGAGAGAAGACTGACTGACTTCTTCGGGATTGTGTTTTTTATTTGTTTTTAACTAAATTGCACGAAGTACAAAAATCAATGGAATGCCATAATTCAAATTATGCACCATGTGCCACCACTTACTTGATGGAAGGAGTTTTCTTGATGTTATTGTGAGGTTTTTTGGATGAATTTGATACATGATACATGTAGGTTCAGATGAATATTATAGAAGTTTATCTTTTACAAAAAGGACAAACTTCAGTGCATTTATCCCTCTGGACGGAACTTTTCATGGATCAGTTATGTGTACAGTGAGCACATGTGCATACAAAAGATTTCTTATAAATGTAGACAAACTATACAATCATGTATATGCATATCTCATTCTGGACCCATTTTGTCCTTTGCCCAACTGTGAAGCAGACAAAGTTTGTGTCAGGCAAATAATTATTTATAAGAAGGGGCCATTTACATGAAGATTCCACAGGAAGGTAAAGATGTTTACATTTTTTTCCACTCAATAAAGATTTTAAGTATCCTTTATTCCCTTATAAACTTAAACTTAGGCTCATAATTTGTGTGGTTTGGAAAACAATAAAACCTACATTTGTAGGTTTATAGGTTTATTAAATTCCTACATCACTAATGGAGACAAAATTGGTTTTTATTCACACAGTTGATCATAGTCGAGTGATTTTACATGACAGAGACCCAAATGTAATTGGATCAGACTACGTCAATGCAAATTTTGTTGGGGTAAGTAAAATAATAATGGAGCTCTGGCCCAAGTGGAGCACCATAATCATAGGAACCCAAGAGTCGCTTTTCTCAAGGTTCTCCCTAGTTTTCAGCGCAACAGGTATGGCACCTTTTCAAACCGGTAAAATAATTGGTTAATGTTGGACATTCTGCAAAGGATAAGTGACTTCTGAGCGTTTGCAGGCGCTAATAAGTGCTCTTACAAGTGGTAAATTTTACCGGTTACCGCCTGATAAGGAAAACCCTGTTTTCTTATGATAATAAGGCTAGCGGTGTTGCTTGTGGGTGCGTAAACATGGCTTTGCCCATTAATTTAATAATATCCTAATGTTAATTTAATAATTAAAAAAATAATAATAATACGCTCAACATGGCGGCTGTTTACAGGGTACATTTTTGATATTGGACATCCTTGTTATGGTCAATTGACAGCTGTCAAGGTGTCAAGGTGTCCACTGACCATATGATAAGCTCAAGTTTATCCGAAAATTCATGTTAATCAAGATGCTCCTTACAGCATTCTGGGAGCATTTGTGACCAAAACTTAAGGCTTTAGAAGGCAAAATTTGAGGTTTTTAAAATGATGCCAGGAAATGATATTGCAGTGGTGAGCAAACTATTCACGGAGAGATCGCATTGAATTCACACAAGCTACTAACAAAGATGACAAATCCCTTCACTGCAGGGAGTTACGTTTCACATAGTTGTCAATAACTGCATCAAAATCCAAGGATATGTCCTTGTGAACAAAGAGCAACAACAGTGCATTTAAGCGTTCTTCTTTCATGGCAGTGAGCTTTTTATCATAATTTTTCATATTTGATATGCATTATATATTCAATTTTTCATATGTGATGTATATCTGTCAAGGCATAATGTATTTGAAATAGGAAAAACTCTGTTCAAAACTGAACTAATCATTACCTAAAGTAAAAGCACCTGATGCACTGTACCACTTGAAAGTCGGTTGGTTAACAAGGAAAAAACTACAGAAGCTCTCGGTCCCCCACTAAAGCCCCCCCCCCCCCCCGAGACTATCTCTTTTCCTGTAGTCATGTGCAGAAGTAAAGTCATCACAAAAAAGCTGTTTAATCATATATAGACTTGATCAATTCTCTATCCAACTACGTGATATGTGAATTCCCAAAAGAACGTTACGTGATTTGTGAATGTAGGGAAAATTAACCTGTGCTTCGAGATCCAGACCCCTCCCCCCCCCCACCCCCCCCACTTCCTGACCCTGCTTTGGCATATCTTAAGATTTTAAATTTTGAATGAGATAAGGATCCACGATGCCTGGCCGACCTATGACAGAAAAAACTTGCTTTAGATTGTTTTATGTTGTTTTGTTTTTAATTTGATTGCTTTTTGTCAAGGCTAAACAAAAAAAATCAAAATTGTTTTATCCTGTAAATTGGTCGTTTAAGTAAGTAAGGCCAGTAAGAATAAATGACCCACATGCTCTGCTTTTATGCTTGACTAAATCTATATATTAATCCTTGATGTTACTTGATGGTACAGGCCTACCTCCTCCCATCCCTTGTTTTGTGTATCTGCCATCATTTCAAAGGTGAACTCAAAGCATGCTAGTGCAAGGAATTGGCTTGCATAACTAACTTTGAAATATTGGAAAAGATAACTTCAAAAATATAATCAGTTGATACCGCTTACTAAGTGAATTTGAGGGCTGTACTGTAAGGTGACATCTTTATATCCTTTTCAATGTATGTTAGCACTTGGGCAAGAATAATTTCACAGGAAAAAATGAACTGTAAATTACAGTACTGTCAGAGAAACCAGGGTTATTAATATTTATATATGTCTTGGTCTTTCAAATTTATCAGTGAAAAGTAACTTTTAAACAAACAGGCTGTACTTTCAGAGAGGTAATAATAGTAATAATAATCATCATCATCATCATCATCATCAAAAGGAATTAAACAATGAAATCAATGTGAAACTTTGAGGGGAATCCATAACTCTTGGCCTTGCAGTCAGAGTAATAAAAACTCTAACCTTGCTCAAATTTTCATGCAAAAATGTCTGTATCAAAACAAGGGCCATATAGTACTTGTAGGGTTCAACTATAAAATGTGTTACTGTCCCACAGCCAAGTGACTGTGAAGAATCTGCCAAGCGATACATAGCTGCTCAAGGATGCCTTCCAAGCACTGTTGAAGATTTCTGGAATATGGTTTTTCAGGAGAACAGCCGAATCATTGTCATGACAACAAAAGAAGTGGAGAGGGGAAGGGTAAGTGTTGCTAATACAAATAATGGCATTTTATCTTTAGAAAAATGGGGTAATAAAGCTACTTAAGCACATTATTCCAGTTTTGTTTTACTCAGTTCTTTATTCAAGGTCACGCAGCATTTTACAAAATTCAGGCAAATGTATGGTAAAGGAAATCTGCTGAAATTTACAACAGTTGATGAGTTTTTGGAAGGGCCAGTAATGTTTCCGTCTTCATGTCCAAGTAGGAAAATTCATCTTCTTAGTTAAGTGACTTTGAGGACGACTTCCATTCAGGTTGTTGAAATGCCAACAGTCAATCTTAGGAATCTCTTACCCAAACGATTTTTCTCAGATGAGTTATTTCAATTAAATAACTCATAGAATATACCATACTGGCAAAGCTATTTCAATGATACATGTTATGGCTGTTTCTTTCACAGAACAAGTGCACACGTTATTGGCCTGATCCAGATACCACAAAGGAAGTCAACTCTTTCCACATCAGATACCTGCAAGAGTTTGAGTACAGTGATTATACTCTACGGGAGTTTGAACTGACATCTGACACCAATGTGAGTGTAACTTTTTCATTTTTTTAGTTTAACCTTTGGATGTCTGTGAACACAAAAGGTAGACATGAAAAAAGGTTGGAAAAGTTGTTGCGTGGGCTACCACAGCTGTATTTAAATTAAGTTTTTGGTCTGGGTGACTGTGTGTGTGTTTCTAGAAGCCCCATTACTTCTCCATTTTATGCAGGAGCGATCATTCTCTCTAGTTAGTGAGAGCCATGGGCCTACTCCATGTTTTCGTTGACAAACCTTTTTTGTACCTGTACTTTACAATGCATTTTGCATGCATCTTGTTTCAGGACCTTTGCACAGAGCTATCCCCGTGCTAAGACCAATTAAATGTAGAGGTTGTCTTAAGACCTTTGCACCTGTCTATCATCAACCCATCATGACTCAACGCAAGCCTGGAAATGTGGCGGAAACTAAAATTGTTTTGGCCTTTATTTTTTTTCACCTTATTATTAATAAAAAGGAAGCAGCTTTGTCATAGTCCCCAAGTTTATTAATTAAACACAGTCTCAGTTGTATGCTAATAAGTCATATAAGCTTACATGTACCTGTAATATGTTTGTTTTTTTCTTCTTTGCTAGCCAATCCCTCGGACAATTTATCAATTTCATTACATTGGCTGGCCTGATCATGGTGTTCCTAAGGATCCGAGTCCTGTGTTAAACATTCTTCACGAAGTCAATACGAGACAACAGTCCATCCCTTCAGCTGGGCCAATTATAGTGCATTGCAGGTAATAGAGCTCTTAATTATATGACTAGCTCTGTAAGCCAGCAAGATGAACCGAATCCCGCGCTGTGATTGGCTACCCGAGCTGGAAAGATGGAGCTAATCTTGCCCACTCAGGCTTTCTCGCTTGGTCATTTTTTGGTGTTTTTTTTCCTATATAATAAATCCTTTATTGACCAAGCTTGTTCGGTCAAGATGGCTGGATGTTTTTTGCGTGTTTACGAACCTTGACTTTGTCTCGGTCCGTAAACATGCAAAAAAAGAACTTGGCCAATATCCAGCCATCTTGACCTCACGCTTGGTCAGTAACCCATACATAGTGATGCCATGAAAATGGTTTGCTCTTACTGTACGCAACGTGCGGATGTTGTCGCGTAGCCAAGGGTTAGGATTCTCGTCGTGAGTACATTGATTTCACAACATAGACCAAAGGATGCCATTCTTTATTTTGTCCTGATCGTCCATTAATATAGTTTTGTAATCTTTTGTCTCTTGCTTTCTGTTCCAATAAAAATTAAATTAAAAAAATAATTACTGGACTTAATTTTATTCAGAAGCAACTAAAAGGTCTTCAATTGAGCGCGCCGGTCACGTCAGCTCATGAATGAAAAGACCAGAATTCAAAAAACGTTTCTGCTGATTTTGCTCACTTTTGCTCTAATTCTTTTGTAGAAGGAATATAAACATACATCTTCTATTCACGAAAACTACGAAAATTTTGCACATACTGTTGAATGGTCATTTAAATCGGTCTCCCCTGGCCTGTAGTTCCACATGCTCACGGACTTTATTGTGTTGGAAATGAGACCAACGAGTCCGCTAGGTTCCGACAATTAACTGTTTATTATTTTCCAAGTTTGGTTTCCCTCGTTACAACTGTACTCTCGCTCGAATCGCACTGCTCACAGACCTCTCATTCGAATCACAGATTTTCCACACCTTAAGTAACGTCATGCGATAGTTGCGTTCAGTAACAAAATCGATTTGCAATCTCCACTGAGTCAGAAATTTCCTGGTCATCAACCTTGAACACAGAGTTGAGTTTAGGTCTCAATTTCTTACGGTCATACTGTGCCTGACGAAATATTAGTAAATCAAAAACATTGATATCCTCACAGCCGTACAACCAGCCTTGCATTATTATTTTGTTTTTAATCTACGAAATTTTGGAGGTTAGATCTCCCAAGTTCCGGTGCTTCCACTTTGTTTAGCTGACCCTTGCACAAACAATTGTCTACAAGCACTTTATTTAGCATTTTCCCCTGATTTGCATTTATTTGTTAGGTAAAAGTACATTTTATATCAATTGCAGTGACTTAACACTTCAGAAGAGACATCCTGTTGCTTTTATTTCACATATTTCAAAATCTTGATCTTTTTCTTAGGAAAACTGTAGTAAACCACCTTAATTTTTCGCAGGTAGTGCCTTCATGTATGACAACTATTTAAAAATTATCCTTCGAAATTGCGCGGAATATCGCCTGATACTTAGCTGACGAGGCCGTAGGCCGAGTTGGCTAAAATCAGGCGATATTCCAAAAGATTGAGCAGGATAATTGTTATATTATATTTTCTTCGTTTATTGGAAAAAAAGCGGGAAAAACTACCATTTTTCATCGCGACACACAAAATTACGTATATCGCAGGATATCTGTTAAAGACGCACGACAAATATTGAGCGCGCTATGACCATATTTGGACATAGTCACAATGTGTTGAATAATAATCTTGGATGGCTTGCTGGCTGGCTGGAGGTTACTGAAGACGCCCAGCCTGTTAATTTGTAATTTGCTGTGAGTGATTTGTAATTGCTATGAGTGATTTGAATTTGTTGTGAGTGATTTGAATTTGCTGTGAGTGATTTGGTTTTGGTGTGACAGTTGAGGGCCACCATAGAAGGGGGGTTCCTAAATGGCAGATTTATGGCATTGAAAGGAATGAAAGGGGTTTTCATGTTGAGAGATGAATAGGAAATGACTCCACAATTTTGTCCAGGATTGTAGCTTGAACATACAATAAACAGAACTGCGCTGGTTTGAGCCGTAATCAAAGTGAGCTGTATTTATAACATTTTATCAAGTGCGGTGTTACGTTCAACACGGAAACCAAATGAAAAACTCTTTGGTAACTTATGGGTTCAACAAATACAGAGAAGGCATCGAACACCTTAAGTGTATCTGTGATCTCTGTTGTCTGGCTATTTGTATTTATTTGTACTCAACTCTGCATTTATAATTATTACCAAAGATTAAAAAACTAAAGGAACTCAAAATGGGACAGGACATTCCGCAACTATAAATTTCCCACCAGTGAACTCTTTCCTTGAATAGTGAAGCAAAAAATGGACAACTAGCTTTTTTTTCAAATAATTTTTGAGCAACGAGAATTAGTCAAATTTCCAATTGATTTTTACCTGAAGACTGTGCAGAGTTGCGGACGAATAAATAACATATCACATATCCAGTCAAGGTGTTCTATTCCTTACTTAAGGCTCTGAGTTTGATATCCATTCAGAAAAAGTTACCAGATAATTTTCCATTTGGTTTCAGTGATGTACATAACATCACAGTTAGTAAAATATTAGAAATACAGCTCATATCCGACGGCGAAAGATGCAATTGTTGTCGAAGTCCAACTCGTCGCTTTCAAGATTCCAGATGTCTATTTTTCACCACCTGTCTTGTTTATCCAATCGACGCTCCATTCTTGAGCTCCATAAGGGTATATTTTGTTTAAAGATCCACCAAAACGCCATTCGCGTTACAATGACTTCGACGCAATTGCAGGTTAAATATTCTACTGTGTCCACCAGATAAATCTACGCATTCTACTACCTCCTGAAACCTACCAAAAGTACGCGCAGAAGACTCTACGCGCAGACACTGCCTAGCAGGGGAGTGACAGGAAAGACTTTTCCCGACAAGGAAAAAAAAGTGAAAGAGAAAACAAATAAATTTAACTCGTTTTCCGACTGGATTGCCATATAGTAACCCAGTAATGAAGAAATGTGTCGATTTTTAAGTCTCAAAGGAATGCATTATATCGTTGCCATGGTAACGGTATTTTGGAAGCAAATGTGATATGAAAACTCTATGATCTACTTACCCTGGCCAAATATCGTCTTGATATGACGACCGTAACTCTATCGAAGTGCAGAATTTGGTTATTTTTGTGAGAAAAAAAATATCTTTCGAGCCTCCTAATGGCCTGCTGGAAGACTAAACAATGCACGCACTTGTGATGTGCTGGAGAAGATGATTCACTCTGCACATACCTCTTGTTGTTGACTAGTACCAAAATAGAAAACCGATTTGTACGCTTGCAAACAGTAACGTTTCCCCATGTAGAGACTGTTTTTTATTCTTTCCAGTTTCATTGTTCAATTCACTTATTCGATGACTTTCTTTTTTGCAGTGCTGGAATTGGCCGCACGGGTACATTCATTGTTATAGATACCCTTGTCAACATGATCAAAGAGCAAGGTAACGTTGCATCCTCAATATGTCCACATTCTCTTTTGTAGTTTTAGACCTGTTTAGGGCGAAGGCAGGAGGTCTCAGCAGGCATATCAGTTTGGTGCTTTGTTCCTTGTAACCACTTCGCATGTAAATATTGTGAACGAAAAATCAGTGACTTTGAGGAAGGACGTTCCCTGAAATCTAGCTTCTCTCAGAAGATCTCAGCATTAGGCACACAAACATGTCGGCATACAATAGCTTTCTTTAATTTTCATTTCCTTCTGCTTGAGGTCTTAAGTCCCGACGTGCAAAATGACTTGATCTGGCGAAAACTCCAAGTTAGGTTTAAGATAATCCTTCATGGCTTTTGTGGTGGCACCAGAGAACAACTTTACCACTACCCGATGGCCAACAGCTTTCCCTAGCTGCGTACCGTGAATAATTTTTATTATAGAGTCACCAATCAATAGGGTGGTCTGTACTTTTTCTGACATAGAATTTTCGTCATTAGCATTGGGTCGTCTTTCTTTGCTTTCCTTTGTTTTGGTTCTTTCCCCTTTCCTTCTTAGCGCCAACGACTTGCCCACCCTGCGAGCAGAGCCTCCTTTTGTCTTTTTCTTCACTGAGGAGGAGAAAAGTAGGCTCTGACCGAATCGCGTCAACTCTTTGAAGCCGCCGCAGCCCGAGCTTCTGGACTAGTCAATCTTGTTTTCTCTCGTCAAACCGGTTATTCCAGTGCGAGCGTCCGTTTAGTGACAAAACCGATGGTTATAATTGAGCCCGCTGTACCATGAAAAACCAAGATGGCGGCGAGATCTGGCAAATTAGGCTTGGGTTCGAGACTGTATCCTGGCAACATGCAGCGCATATTCAATAAAGATCTTACTCGATTCATGCAGAGCCTCTCTCGAGAACGCCAAAATCGAGGAAGCAAAAGAAAGGCTCTGCTTGCAGGGTGCGACTTGCCATTCTTTCTTATCTGGACGCTCATTGGGCCGAGAACATCTCACGTCGTCCGCTTTCAATACAGTTTGCCTAATTGCTGTCATCAAGCTTTTGTTTTCATCGATAAGGATAAAAGCTTTGAACTTATTCCATGCTTTTATGGCGAGATTCTAACTCTTACAACCTTTGTTTGAGGGTCTCAGTTTCTTTCTGGAGTGACGAAACGGTCTTATTTTCATAGGACGAACTTGCCGTTAATTTCAGCTTCGATTTTATGATGGCATACCTCTCTCTCACTCTGGTTTCTATAAATGAGTATATTTCTTGATCTTTGATATGCGAGTTCGTCTTGATAAATTTATTCTTAACTTGTGAGTGTTTGTGATCATTTTCAAACGTTTGGGAGATATGTTCAGATATCATGGCGGCGCGCAAACGTTCCTACAAAGTACACTTATTTCCACTCTTCTTGAGTCCCCATTTATCTAACTTAGCCTTTAGTTCTTCAGTTTTCAGGGAAAGGATATCTTACCGTTTAGAATACCAAACCGGTGTCATCTTCTCCCATTGTCATCGAAAGTTCGATAGGTTCGTCAAGTCCATCAACTATATCAACTTGTCCGACTTCAGTTTCTTGATCTACTTCGCAGAAATCGGGTCTACCTTAGCCTTCTTGATGTCTTTTAAGTCCGTACGTTCTTTGAGATAACTTGTGATCTTCTTCCGATCTATTTTCCATGCCATTTATTGATAACCACTAAACCTCCTAATCTTCCTTTTTCCTGGGATCATCCACCATACCTTGAGTCTTCCAATGATGAAAAACTGTGACCGAGGTCTTGAAAATGCTGCCTGAGGCCGCAGGCCGAGGGGACCTTTTTCAAGACCGCACCTCGCTTGATAGCGAATATAGTATTAAAGCGACTTAAAAACTGAACGTTTCAAAGAGAAATGCTCTTATTTGAATCTCCAAACCTCTTGTCTAATAAAAAGTAACTTCTGTATGTAAACGGATTCGGTGTTAAAAAAAAAATGGAAATTTAAGGTCATCACACAAGCTCACACAACCAAGGCTATGATTCCGCCCGCCGTGAGCGGGCATGATGAGAAAATTCCGCCCGCTCCGGGAACCAATCATATTGCAGTGCTCACGCATGCGAAATATTATCTTCCGGTTGCCGTCCGCCTCTCAAAATCGTCGCATGCCTAAGCTGCCTAATATGAAACTGTGATGATTCTTTTTCTTAGAAACTCTTTTGGATGTCTGTCTGTCATATATTCTTGCTTGTTCTTTCTATCACATTTATAGAATTATTAGTCTTCTTTCCAACGGTTGAAAATACGTTTAAACGAATAGGTTTTGTTTTTCAAATACAGGTCTGGATTGTGAAATTGATATTTCCAAAAGCATTCAGAATGTGAGAGCTCAGAGATCTGGTATGGTGCAAACAGAGGTTAGTCAGCTATTGTATTTTTTCCTGAAATCTTAACTGTTTCTTAACTGTCAGTTTGATTTAGAAGACGCATAAACTCAAATAAACCAATCAGGAATCGAGGTAGCCCACACAAAACCTGCGGGGAGTCGTCACTAGTGGCTTCCAACGTTTTTCTAACTGATTGACACTATAGTAAAGCAAATCGAAAGCCTTCTGTAAAAATGCAGTTTTCATTTGAGTTACTGAAGTTTCGTAAAGGAGGCATTGTTAGGGAAGAAGGTAAAACAGCGGACATGTTGGAGGAGCAAGAGATTATTTTCTGCAACGTGAACTAACACGCTCCGAAATAGCCAGAGTTATTACTTCACCCAGTTGCTACTGGGGGCTAGCGAAATTAAATGAGGCAATCGCAGTGAGGCCGACTCTCCACTCTAAACGCGGGAAAAGTAGTGTATTCAGGTCATACTTTTGCTTTTGACTGGGAAGGAATGTGCTGCAAAAATAGACCAATTTCGATGTATTAAAATTCAGTTCTAAACAAAAGACATCATCTCGAGGCTCTGGGGAATAAATATAAGGATTTGTGTGAGTTTGCTCCCCAGAGCCTCGAGATGATGCCTTTTGTTTGGGACTGAATTTTAATACGTCGAAAGTGTGAATTGTAAGCCATTTACAGAGGAAGTTAATAACTAAGTTGTTCTTTCAGTTTTGTCTTTTTTTTTGCTTCCCAGGCGCAGTATGAGTTCATTTACAAAGCCATTCAGCATTATATCAGCACAGAGACTGCAAGACTGAACAGTGACAACGTAAGCCAGCTCGTTTGTTGTTTTTATCGTCTATGATCGATAGTTTACACAAAACTGTTTCTCAAACATTTGCTTTGAATTAACTGATTATCTTTTTTTTTCTGTTTCGACTTTTTAGCCCAACCTAGCAGTGTATGGCAATTTGGCAAATGTGAGGAAAAACGGAGAAACAGAACCACCTCCTCCAATTCCGGTTTACAAACCGGCAGATAAGCCCCTCGCAAGGTCAGTTTACCACTTTACTACCAACTTGCTGGTACTAAAGCACCTATTTTCATTTATCGCTAAGTAAAATATGAAAAAAAATACGTAACGCAAACTGTCACAGTGCTGTATTTTCGATCGCGTTTTCCAGTTATTTGGTTTTCACTTTTTCTCATTCTCTCGTTCGCTTCTCCCATAATTTGTTGGTGGCTTAAGTGTAGGTGTCACCAAGCGGTAGAAACGGGTGGCTTGATACATGTACTTCGGCGAGCTTTTAATATCCGGGATAAAGTCTAGATAACTCTCAACTTCCTGTTCGTCTTCTTACTGTCGTAGAAGCTTGGTTACTCTCGCGACTGTATGACAAAGACTTAGGAGTTCGTCAATCTTTTAGTAGTTGTAGTTAATGGTTGATGACAGTAGTTGTACTTACATAATTTCTCTTTGTAGGCCTGTAAAGGAGGATGATTCTCCAAACTTACCACCGCGCGTAAGTATCATTGGTGTACCTGGAAGAATTGTGCTTTGCAAAGTTGTTTATATTCTCTAAAAAATCCCCTAGTACTGAGTACAATTAAGGTGCGTCATCTAGGACGAATCAGGTGATCAAGATTATACATTTGTGTTTTGCATTGTCTGGGAAAACAACCAATAGCATGACGCCTCTTTATTGACTCTTTATTGGCTCGGTGAATATCGGTGAATGAAAACCTCGACTTCGTCCCTTTTTTTATTCACCGATATTCCCCTCGCCACGGTGCGAATAGTTGTTAAATGGCATCTTAAACCAGGTTACAGGCAGGTTTAGACCTCGTTTATCTGTGGACTTGTACTTTTTTGAGTCATGAACGAGTTCGCACACTACAGGCAGCTAAACGTCAGCGTGGAAGACAAATTCGACATCTAAGAGACCGTTTGAGCCCCCGTGAAGAATTTTGGGATGGTAATTTTTCGCGGCGATTTCGTTTTAAGAAAGAACCAGTAATTTATTTTATTAGTATTTGAAAGAAAGCCTTGAGCACCATATTCAACGACGACTCCTTCTTTTCCTTTTTACCTATTCTCGCTAAAACTTGTCCTTCTCGTTTTATCTGTGGATATGACTGATGATGATGCAGATGAATTTGATAAATTTGAATATGTAATATGTGACACTTGTAGGAAAACAATAGCGCGACTTTCTAAACCACAATTCAGTCGTGAACGCCGAGCGCTTCGCCTCGTCTTCCTTTTGATAATGCATATTTAACCAAGTTTATAGGTGGTCTATGAAGCCCTCGTCTAAACTTCGATTAAGCTTTAAGCCACGTCCAACTAAGGATTTATTAATAATAAAGTATTCTCGTTTGTCTCACGATGTGGTCACTTGTGATGTAGATCGCGACGTTTCCACTGCATACTGCTAGTCTTCATTAGGCGATGAGGTCGACTGGTTACGCGTCACCTTTTAAGGAGGATGCTCCGCTGTGATTTGTTGGTTTTCAGCAGCTGTGATTGGTGCATTTCGATCCTCGCTGTTTCGGTGTGTTGTTCCTTCGCCGGTCCGCTGTCGTACGGTTCTCCTGTTGCTGTGTTTCTTGATCGTGGGCATCCATGCTTCCGGAATTTCTATTCCACTATCCCTGTTGATGTTGTTAGGGTGAAGTCTCTTTGACCCTGCGTGTGTACCAGTGTGGATCACGATCAATGAACTTTACTTCGTTCCAAAGCGGGTTGTGTCCGGTGTTGTTAGCGTGTTCTGAAACGGCGGAGGTCTGGGTACGGGCAAGTCGGATGTCTCGCTCATGTTCTTTGATTCTATCTTGCATAGGTCTTCCAGTCTTCTCTAGACTTAACCGCATTCACAGGGAATCCTGTAAACCACGCCATCTTATTTAGTCGGCTCGACGGCGTCTTTCTGTCGTACTAGATGTGATCTTAATGTAGTCTCCGACTTGAAAACAGCGCGTATGCTCTGTTGCTGTAGGCAGCGGAGAAGTTGTTCGGATAGGCCTTTGACATTGGGTAAAAACGCAGTAGACTTGAACTCGATTGTGGGCTCAGCACTGCTACTTGGTTTCCTGGCCCCAGTTGTTCAAATGATGGATAGCGCTATCCGCCGGATAAATCACTATCCAGTGGATAAACACTAGCAAAACCGATTGCGCTAACCAATGGATAGTGATTTATCTGGAGGAGAGCGTTATGCACCTTTTAAACAACTGGGGCCTGGTCTTGGGGATTTTCTGCAAGAAAGAAAGAGGGTAACCATTAGAGACAAGAACAGAGACAGGTGTTTCTTCTCCTTGGAGATAACAGAGGGTTTTGTTACGAGACGTTTGGCGCGCTCGTAGAGGCACTTGACAATTGACAATACCGCGTTTTACTGATTGCGGGTGGTGGGAATCATACGCTAAGTACTGATCAGTGTGCGTAGGCTTCCTGTACACGCTGGTGGTGAGGCGGCCGTCCGGTTCTCTTGAAACTGCGGTGTCAAGGAAAGCGAGTTTGTAGTCGTTCTCTGTCTCCATGGTGAAGCGAATGGAAGGCTGCTGGTTGTTCAGATGCTGTAAGAAGCTATCAACGTTTCCGCGATCCAGGATGGTGAAAGTGTCGTCAACGTAGCGTTTCCAGATCCTAGGTTTGTAGGCCGAGGTAGTTATTGCCTGTTGTTCGAAACTCTCCATGTATAGGTTAGCAATAACAGCGGAGACCGGGCCTCCCATGGCTGCTCCTTCTAATTGTTCGTAAATTGATCCGTTATACTGGAAGTATGTGGATCTCAATACGAAATTCAGGAGGTCAGCGATCTGAAAAGGTGTTAGTGTCGTGCGGTCCGCAAGGCTGGGGTCGTCCTCTAGTTTCTTTAGCGCGGTTTGTACAGCGGCGTCGATAGGAATGTTAGTAAACAGCGACTCTACGTCGAAAGACACCATGATTTCGTTGTCTAGGATAATCTCGCTGCTAATGTTGGATACGAAATGAGCTGAATTAGTCACCGTGAAACCCGAGTTACCTGTTAAATGAGATACGATGTTAGCTAAGTAAGCAGATAAACCATATGCTAAGGTGTTAACGCATGACACAATAGGTCTTAACGATACATCGGCCTTGTGAATCTTTGGTAAACCGTAGATTCTAGGCGGCTGTTTGTTTCGAGGTCTCATTTTGTTGTAAACGGCCTCTGATAGATATCCGCTTTGCTTCATGTTAGTAGATTTTCGGGCAAACTTCCGGGTCAGAAGGTCTGTCGGGTCTTTGTTGAGCAGCTGGTACGGTCCGTTCTCGATAAGGGTAGACGTCTTAGTGTGATAGGAGTTGGCATCCATGACTACACTGGCAGTGACTGCTTGTTCAGCGTCGAGTTGTCTGGCGGCTGATTCGACCTTGGCGATGATCTCCGTGGCAGGGATGTACGCAGGAGTTACGGCGAAGTTCAGTCCTTTCTTCAGCGGGGCTATCGTGGCATCGTCGAGGGACCTAGAAGATAAATTAATAACCCAGTTAGTTTTGTCAGCATACGGGATACGGCATCAATTGGTGACGTAGCCGCCTGTTTCTCGCGCAGAAGTTTATCAAATTTCTGCTTTTGTCTGTCTTTGGTGGTGTTAAAGACTCGCTGGGTGTTGGTCTTGATCTGTTCTATTATCCTGTTGGTGTCGTTTGTCGAGAGAGTGGATTTTATACTCTGTGCTGTCCTTGCTCATTTTAATAATCGGCCCATTAAGTCTGTACCGTCAGTGGAAGTATTCTTGTACACATCGTTTGACTTCCTTCCAAGTAATAGGCCATTTTTAAAATATCAAATATTGACCTTGATGTTGAGGAAGTGAGGACAAAAACAATAGGAACACGTTGGAGTGAATGTGAAAAATATTTAAATATCATCCACTTTCCTTTGTCTTTGTCCTCTATACCTTTCTTTCAACCTGAATTTTAATATATCGAAAAAGGCCTATTGAAACGTCACTACCTGAGATATGTGCAGAAATGCAGGTGGCAATAGGCCCTTTCCGAGTTCATGTCTGCCTCCTCTTCAAAGCGAGTCTAAGTACGAAGTTTTTCTTATGAAAATTAGTTTTCATTCATATGTAAAGTAGAACTAATTACCATCACAAAAACTTCGCACTTAAACTCGCTTTAAAGAGGAGGCAGACTTGAACTCAGAAATGGCCTATTAGATTAAGTCGATGATTTTGATAAGTGGCATGAAGTGTCCCCAAGCTCTTCTCCACTGTTTCAACATCACTCAAGTCTGGGAATACAGACAATTATCGTCACAAAGTGTACCTCTGCTAAGTTGTGGTCCTCAAGCAAAGGGGAACAACTTTATTTACCCTGAGCGAAAATATCGCTAACTCTTAGCTCCTATCTTATTGCTAGAAATAGGTAGCAATGCTTAGATAAAAAGGAACACTAAGTATAATGTTTAACAATTATTGAGAATTTAATATATTGGATATAACTATTGGGCGTGCATTTCTGGGCATGAGTGGAGACAGTGCCCT
>NC_090871.1:30349929-30387429 GCF_036669935.1 Montipora foliosa | reverse complement strand
CCTTTAACGGATCATATAGATGATTCAAATTCTGTACCCTCAGGTCCATTTATAGAACTTTTAATTTTTCTAAATCGCACCTTGAATCCGAACCGGACAGGGTGACGTAAGCGATTTATAGAGCTGCCTAACACCCTAAGACTAGAAAGCACAAGACACCCCTGCCTGTTCATGTTATTATAACAGCTGACATCAGATTTTTTGCAGTGCTTTTCTATTTCTCCAAATTGTACTGTCAGTGAACAATCGAAACAAATTAAGAAGGAAATCAGAGCTTTAAAGGAACAACAAGTTATTGTCACTGGGGGTTGCACATTTTCAAGTGAAACTGGACAAAAAACCCCTTGCTCTTACTTACTCATTCAGAATATTCTTCAACTAGAATACATGTGTCTAAGAGAGGAGAAAACAATATTTTAGATTTTTTTGATAAATAAAGGAAGAGTAATAGGACTGATTGGAGTACAATTCAGTCTTCAATCATACGAATGATTAACAAAATCGGACCACTGCATAGAGAGAGTGCAATTTGGTTAATCACGAGTATGATTAAAGACCAAATATATTGGATGACATGAAGTCCTAATTAATGGTAACTATAACAAATGCAAGGATAAAAAGTCTTTGAATACCCTTTTTTGCAAACAGTAGGAAAAGAGCAAGAAAGACCCCATCCAAGTGCATGTGATTGATGCATGAATGCCATAGGTGTCCAATTACACCCACATGATCATGCACCAATTATGCGACAAATGGGCGTGCACAGAACCAATCGGATTAGAGAGTTTTGTAAAAGTTGCGCTTAAGGTAAATATAAAATTCCACTGGGTAATTTTATCTCATGCAAAAGTTTTTTTCACTTGGCAGTACTTAAATCTTTTCTGAGTAAATTAGCGAATATAGCTTATGGAGCACAAACCCAGTGTAAACCCTTCGATTCCCCACCTGAGAGTCAGATTTGTTGATTTTACTTTGGGTTACACCAGACAATTTTACTTGCCAATTGGAGGTGCTTTAGGTGTGAATGGACAAATTTACATTGTCTTGGTTGAATGCCATTATTGTGTTAAAGTATTTTATCCTTTGATCAAAATGTTTTTTCTTTTTAATCTGATCTGATCTGATAAGCATGGTTTTGTTTAACCTTCGATCAGGCCCATTTTTAGCTTCGCCCATATGTTCTCTTATGTCGTCACTCGCTAAAATTGGGCCTGACCAAAAGTCTCTCAAGAATTCCGGACGGTCGGCCAAATTTTGGCCGACCAAACTCGTGATCTGATTGGCTGTTGAAACGCCGGAAGTAAAAATGCCATCGTGATTGCGCGGAGCTCTCGCGAAGTCCTCGAGACTAATCCGCCATAAGTGTACAAAAAATTTGCTCCCTTTTGTTCTTACAATGCCGTGGACGGTGCAACTTGATTTTATTTGTATAAATGGAGATATGCCATCTGAAACATCTCATAACTTGTCGAGAATCGGGTTTGAATCTCTGGAACGAGTGAAATTAGCGATTCCGTTGTCGAGCTCTGTGGCCATGGGGTTGAAAGTACTTTGGCACAAACTTCCCTGATGTTTTTAAAGCTAAACAGCTGGTTCTTTCAAATGGCAATGAAAGCCGATGCATATTGGTTTCCTGGACGAGACAAGGGATATATACCAGTATATCAACAGGAGGAGATGCTGATAAAATCGCAAGTTACACGAATGCATGTTTTGAATATCTGTGTATCAAACGGCTCGCTTTATTTATTTACTGTACATGACACGGTTTGTTTTCACACTTCATAATATTTCCAGTTGATTTAACTTTAAACGCGCACTCCAGAAACTAAAATGGCATGTTTCCAGAGAGATCAATTGTACAACAATAAAAGAAACTTTGCGAGTCCATCTTACTGTTCGTACTCCATCAAAAAATTAACAGCCAAACTTATCATGATTTTACTGCGCGCAATTCTAGAAATACACTGCAACTGAAGATATTACCCGAAAAAATCACCAAAGAAACCTTCATGGGCAGACACGTTAAAGGAATAATGTATTTCTCTTTTTTTTTCTTTATAAATCTATTGCCAAACCGTCCAACGACAAAATGCTAGGTTATCTCAATTACAAATTAAGATGTCAAGCTTAAAAGATTGCTATTCAGTGAAGTTCGGAGGGAGAATTACACCGGCCCTTGCGCGGTGGCCTCATGGTTAGTGCGCTCGACTCCGGATTGAGTGGTCCGGGTTCGGGGCCTGGCAGGGGACATTGTGTTGTGTTCTTGGGCAAGACACTTTACTCTCACGGTGCCTCTCTCCACCCAGGTGTATAAATGGGTACCGGCGTAATGCTGGGGGTAACCCTGCGATGGACTAGCATCCCATCCCGGGGGGAGTACAAATACTCCTAGTCGCTTCATGCTACAGAAACCGGAGATAAGCGCCGGCCTGATGAGCCTTCTGGCTCGTAAGCGGAGACTTTACCTTGCCGCAATATAGTCGTAGAAAACATTCCCCATGCTTTAAATGTGTTTTTCTCAAATTAAAGCCAAGGGTAACTTTCGAATTCGTTTATAGGGAATTTAAGAAACAACGACGGCTACGACTATGACAACACCACAAAGCAGTAATATTGTTGGTTGAAAGAGCATAAATAGTCGTGCTGCACGTGCAGCACGGATTTTAGCAAGTTTGTTTGCGGTCCTCTGCATAATGACGAAGTGAAATCACCAAATTTGAAGTTTTGACGACAACGCAAGCATGCAACAGAGAATCCTTCATTCTCCATCTTAACTTTGAAGCCGCTCGTACCAATTTATTTTTAGGATACCTTGCCCACATTGTACGACGCGAACAAGGCTGAATAATCGCGAAAGACTTACGATAGAGCCAAGTTATATTTTGAGGTGACCTTTTCGTTGACCGTCGCCGTCGTAGATCTTAAATTCCTCCCACGGTAATTAACTCCGGTCAAAACAAAATTACGTGAATCCGCCGTCCATGCGTGTATTGGTGTAATGGAAGTAAATTTGATTGGCCGATGAAGGACATGTCAATCAATCAAAAAAAGTGGGCGGAAGGAATTTTTGAAGAGGAATTTGGTCAGGCTCTATTTTTCGTTTCGCCAACTCCACATTACGTACCACGCGAAACTAAAATAGAGCCTGATCGCAGGTTAGGTTTTGTTAATGATCTGTTGCATAAGGAAGCAGTGTGGCCCAGTGGTTAGGGTGCTTGCCTTGAGATCCAGAGATCTCTGGTTCAAGACCCACTCTGACCACTCGTTGAATTTGTTCCTGGTAGTCCCTGGTTCAACTTCCTAGCTGCACTTCTACATCATAACCACACTGGCAATGGTGTGTACTCATGTTTACAAATGTAAATAATGTTGTTCCAGACCCTCCAACTCTCACGATTTGGTTGTGAGTCTCACAATTTCAGGACTCATCTCACGGTCTCACGATTTAACTTTGAAATCTCATGGTTTACCACAATAAATACAACCTTGATCAGATATGGCCTTAAATTTAAAACTATATATAAATAAAATGCAGTATTTGTGGACTTTCTTGTCACTGGAAGTGTGCACCGAACCAAAAAACCTCAATCTGATGTCCAATTAGAGCGCAAAGTAACCTGGGAAGGCTTTGGTTTATGTGTTCAAAATGGCGGAACAAATGCCCTGGCTCCAGAGGCCCATTGAAAATTAAATATCTCTGAAAAACCAAGACTGAAGAATTTTTTTCCTCTTGGTGCTTTGCACCTTGTGGCCACAGCCTTGCTGTGGAATTTGCCTCCTCCAAACAGAAAAAAAACCTCTGGCACCCAGGGTACGGAGTGAAAGAAGCAATCCTCTCAAGACATCAAATTAAATTTTGTGTGAATTAATGCTGAAAAGACACCAATTATGGCAGTTTGAACACTGCTAAGCATTGTTAGCATTAAGATTCCATTGTTTTAAACCAGTCGTGCAAATCTCACTATTTGAGACCCAAATCTCACGGTTTTTTGGACCTCAAAATTTGGGGGCTTTAGATGTTGGAAGGTCTGTTGTTCTCTTTACCCCTGGACTCCTGGGAGTGAGGCTAAACAGATTTTACTCTGTCTAACACCAGACAATTTTACTTGTGAACTGGAGGAGTCCTGGGATGCCTGTGGTGTGAATGGTTTAATCACTCACTCAAAAAAACATTATTTATATACCTACTTAGATATCATTTTTAAGTTGTTACAGTGTAGCATCTCTTATGGTTTTCAATCTGCACTGTATAAAGAGTATCTCAGCAGCTTTGCCCATATTGCCACAGCTGTAAGCACTTTTAAAACCTTAAAATTCCATTTTCTTGTCATTGCTTACGTAATCCATTGACACCTGAACCACCCTCCCATTGATGAATAAAATTACCAGGCGTTATCTAGTAAAATATATTATGTCTTTCACTCCCAGGGGTCAATGGATTAAATGCCTCTATTAATTTAGAGATAATCTATTGGGGGGCTACAGCTGTAAGCTCAGCGGTTCAAAACACAGTGCACATGATTTGCTTGCAGGTGCTTTGAATCCTTCTGTGATATAAAACCAGAAACCCATAAGGGTTGAAACGTGTAACGGGCGTTCACAGCTTCCGAATATTCAGTGCGAACTGATTGGTTGAATGTTTCAGTGCTAAGTACCATATTTGGAAACCTCTTGCTCTTGTTGTTCCAAATATGGTACTTAGCAAATTGAATATTTGCAGGCTTGTTTACCAGCGCATAAGGGGCCGTTACACGTTTCAACCCTTATGGGTTTCTGATAAAACTTGATTTGACCATTGGGGTCCTAAATTCACGTCCCTTGTAATTTGTTAATAGCCAACAGGTGGCCTCTTGCCAATCAAGTTTGTTTAATTGTATCTTGCTGTGGAGCTTGGAGTCCTTTTACATGTAGGTAGCAACAAGATTGTTCTTTGTTTTGCTTTGTATTAGCTCTTACTCCACACACTGTGGAGGATCATGAATCTGCTGCTACCAAGCTTCTTGTCAACCCAGAACGTGTACACAGACATGAAGATCCATATGACTTGGTGATGTTGGCACAAGAAGTACAAAAAGCTGACCAGTTTGTGCGTTGTGCTGCAAGCAATAAACTGATCCTGATTGCTGAACAGATTCGACATCTGCAAGAACAAGTAAGCTTATGAAATTAATGTTACTTGTATGAAGTCTGTAATCAGAGATGTTCATTGGTTTGACATGATTTACTATGTGTAATGTAAATAATAATATTAATAGTAATAATAATAATAATAATAATATTTAATATTAGTAAGAAGAAGAAGTAAGAGCTAACAGAGTAGATGCAAGGTTTGTAGACAAAGGAAGCAAGATCGTCACTTTACTTGAGATGAGCTGCCCTTGGACAGAAAATCATTACCAGAAAGACCAGGAAAAGACACAAAAGTACACTGCTCTACGCTGGGAGCTTAAACAGCAATACCCTGGATTCGAGATACGCCAAGTCAACTTAATTGTCGATTTCTTTAGGGGGATACTCTAAGAACGTTGGAAGGAGTGTTAGAGAATTGTTAGGTGCAAAGAGAGGTAGAGAAAATCCTCCGCCAGATGCAGAAAGCTGTCCTCAGCGCCAGTCTGAACATCGCCAGAACCTTTAAGGTTCTTAGTTAGTTTAGAACTCCTGCACAAGCTGCCAGAGAGCTATTTATAGAACTCATATAGTTTTTTATAACGTATTATTTATTTAGATTATTGATTTTACGTGACTTTTTTTCCCTTTTATAGTAGATTAGCAATTTCATGTAATTTTAGCATGTAAATAAGACTTAGGCTAGCCACGGTCAACACCTAGCCTGATTGCATAGGATCAGCATCCAGATGTGTATATACTGCCATAATACTAGTAGTAATAACTTGTTACGAAGTAATAAGTTCTTAGTAAAACACTTAGTTATGAAAACAAGCAATAACAAAGAAGGATGTTTCAACCATTGTACGGTCATGTTCAAGTTCATGGATTAAAAATTCTGCATACTGTATATAAAATTTCTGAAGCAATGGAATAAAAGGTAAAAAGCTAAATATTTTTACACAAGCAATAAGGAATAATGGAATGCGAAAATGAACTGTAAATAAGAGGTGAAGGGAATGAAAACTATTAGAAGTGTTAAGCAAACAGCTTTGCGCAGATGGAATCACTATTTGTTTAATTTTGGCTTATGGTCCCGGAAAAAAAAAAATTTCAAAAATCAAGCAATAGAACTTGTTCAAGCACTTTCTCAGGATCCTAAATTTTTTCGCAATTTCATGTGGCTCGTTTCCATGTTGTTCCTTACACGGTTGCAGATTACCCATTGTTTTTGTTCCTCCACATGTTGATATAGGTGTTGGCATGTAAAGCAGACATTAAAGAAATAAATTATACAACGTTCTGCTGGTTGACAATTGGAGGTTTGGGTTCCTTAGCTTTAAGCTCATCTTTGATGTTGCGGCTTGTAAAGATGGGATGTACTTTGGTATTTATCTTTTGGCTAAGATCATCAAGTTGATCACATAGTTGTTTGCTGATCTCTGATCTTTGAAGGGCAGGGGTATTCTAACAGGAACCTTGCACCTGCTTGTTGTGGGGGATGTACGCTCCCCATCACCTTCATTTCGGCAAAAATCCTGATGGCGTTTTTTATGAGGGGCTCTAGGTAATGCAACCATATGAAGATCTCCTTGAGGTGCTTGCATTCTTGATGAAAATACCAAGAAAACTACAAACTCTTGAAGAAAGGAGACAGGGCTCTTGAGATAACAAAGTTCAAGATTACAGGCTGGATCTTGTTTTCTTAGGTGTAGAGTCTTCCACTTTATGGTTCCTCAGCAGACTCTGATAACAGGACTAATTAATCTATTTTTTGTCAGGCAAGGAAAGTGTTAGAGGAAACCAAGAGAGATGCTGAACTCCATCATGCTGCATGTAACTTTAAGAAGAGGCCAGGCCAGATGTATCACCTTTACAGAAGAAGCAATGGAACAACATATTTCTCAATGCTATCACCAAAGGTAAGTAGATTGTTAGATGGAAGTTTTGAATGTGTCACTTAACCATTTGCTTTAACTTTTGGATTTTTCTATTTCATCATTTCATCCTAAAAAAGGTCAGGAGGAATGCTCAAAATATGATACATGTACTAAAAGGTGCCATTGCATCCCAGTTTGACCACTATTAGCTGTCTGTGTTTTTCATCACTGTTAAATGAATCAATGCTGAAATAAAATCTTTTTGTTGTACAATAAGAAACCTCATTGCTTGTATTTTTCTTTAGGAGTGGGGTCCCAGCTGCCCCCATGAGTCACTTGGAGCCTACAAGCTTGAAGCTGACATGTCGTGGACTAAAGCTGAAGATGTAGAGCGCCGTAGCAAGGACATTGCATTGGTTGATCAGTTGCTCTCAGCAGAGGTGCCAGCAATTGAATATGTCTTACCAGCAAATAAAGGAAATGGATTTGCTCCTAAGGCTGCTCTGAAACACAAGACTGTGATCGAAGACGTCAGTGATAAAACACTACCGATCGTAGAGGAGCCAGAACAGTAGATCATACCAGTACTACATTTGAATGAGAAGGACTTTGAAGAGTTTTTTTGTATTGAGCCATTGCTGTCACCATAAATGAAGGTTTTTGTCATTAGAGAGATTGAGCATCAATTTTACATCCAACAGTAAACATCAGGCTGAAATTTGATTTTCTGTCCTAATAAAAAGAAACTTGTCTGATTCTAGCTCATCTGTAGCCTGTTAGCTGCAGATATCGAGCAACTTCTTGAAAGGGAAAGACAAGCTACTGGGAAAAAAGAATTTTCAGTCTTGCTTGACCAGCATCAGCCTGCCATTAGGCGTTTGCCATTTCATGTAAAAACAATGCCACATCTCTGTAATGTCATTGTTACCATTCTCCTTCCTTTGGGCTCCATATTCACCAGGTACCCTTTGGAAGCATGCACGGGTTTCATTAAAATTAATTTTGAGGTTGGTGGCTGTACCCGACTGTTGTTGTTGTCAAAATGAATTTTAACACCAATGTCTGTGAGTGAAGTAGTCAACACTTTTCGTCGGCTGTCTTTAATAGTTATTAAAATTACCCAATATGACTCTAAATAATTTCTTCATATTAATATATGACTTTTCTTTAGTACATGTATCTGTTATTATAATCATCAGCATCTTGCCTGCGCATTCCTGCCATCTCACCTTTAGTGTTTTTATCAATGATATGAGATGAATGACGAAACGTATTACTATTATGCAACAAAACACGTATTATTGTTATTATGCAATAAAATTTATGTATTCTGATTGGTTACACTTGAGGTGGTGGTTATGCGGTTTTTTTTTTTTCAAAGTGGCCACAAGCTGTTTTGATGAGGTGAAAGACAAGGAAAGTAATAAAATGAAAACAATAATTATTATTGTTTTTTAAAGAAAATGCATATTTCAAATAATACCTATGTAATTTGTTTCCAACAATAAGTTATTCACCTCGTCATTGGCAATTAGTAATTGTTGTCAATTGTGGTACATCTGTGTCGAGTCCATTAGATGGCCTTAAACAAGGCACCTTAGTATGTGATACTGGACCCATTTGCTCAAAGGTTATACATATAACTCTGTCCGGTAGATAGGTCACTATCCAGGATGTAAAAAATACTTCCAAGATTTTCATACACACCCTTGCTTAGGTGTGCGTGGAGTGTGCATATTCATCATTGATTACAGGAGGAAATAATGAAACGATTGCTCAGACTGAAACTGTTAGATAGTGTTTTATCCACCGAATAAAGTTATCTGGCCTTTTTGACGACTGGTGCCCGATTATTAATTTTCAAGACCTATTCCTCAAAAATAGACATAAGGGTTACGGCAACGAGAACGTCACAGATTTGCATATTTAATGAGCAAAAGCAATAGCTTTGCACGCTCTGCACGTGCATGTTTTCATTTTAATCAATTTCTTTGCCGTCGTCAGGAAAACAACAACGTGAAATAACCAGATTTGAGGTTTAAGGGAGAACGTCTGCGCTTCAGGATAACTTGTCATTTTTTCTCCTTAATTGAG
Source organism: Montipora foliosa (assembly GCF_036669935.1). Classification (NCBI taxonomy): domain Eukaryota; kingdom Metazoa; phylum Cnidaria; class Anthozoa; order Scleractinia; family Acroporidae; genus Montipora; species Montipora foliosa. The sequence continues at coordinate 30,378,346 of NC_090871.1, read as the reverse complement.
CCTCGTTCATACTAGTTTCGTTCTTGAGGGTTTGCCACACCTTTGTCACATTAAAATGCTTGGAGTAGTCGCGAAGCGATGACAATAACGCGAATTCACATTTAACGAAGACGTTGCCGTTGCCGTCGACGTTGTTAAAGCTCCCTATTTCACAGGGTAAACAGGAGTAGTGTTTATTCAAGATTTCTAGTTAAGTGCGAGAGTAACTTCTACTTTTCGTCTATGACCTGCACTTCAAATATATACTGTGTTCTAAGGCAGCAGCGTATTACATTTGCTGCCTTCAAAACTAATCACTTTAAAAGTGATTAAGATGTGAACATGGGGAGTTAGAGTGAAAGGTGGAGGATATATATACAGGCTGTAGGTAGCAATGAAGTAATATTACCCAATAAATGCAAGGGTTGCTGACCTTTCAGAGCTACATTCTCAATGATCACAAATTTGACGGTATTGGTGTTGTTTTCATGGTTGAATCAATCAAATTAAAAGGGAGGAGACTGTCCGTTTGTATTGATGACTTTTTGTGCCCTGTACCGTAAATCCTCTATTAATCCCCCCCTCCCCTCTCCTTTTTTCAGAGTAAGAAAGTTATTAACCACCCTCCCCTTTTCTTGGCAACCAAATCAATAAATGATAGATTGTACTAACTAATCATGAAAGTAACACATGCCGGAACTTCGGATTTTGGCTCCCGCTAATGACTAAAAATGTTCCAAATAACTTGCACAACGCCTATAATATCACTCAAATCTCCATATTAGACAGTCATTGCCCTGGTACAAAACAAGAAGTTGGGAGCAGTAAGTCTAGTCTGTTTAAATAAGCCCCCCCCCCAAACAACCCCCCCCCCCCCCCCCCCCCTCCTACCTCAAATGTGCTTGAAATTAAGGATTTACGGTATTTCACCGTAGATAATGCGTTATCGACAATTTTTTGCTGTTAGGAAATGTGAGTGTATGTAGCACACCCGTAGTAGGTTTCTTGTGGGATTCTTTGTTAGCCATAAAACATTTTTTGTGCATTCTTCCATTTGGGGTTTTGTGGGTTACCGCAACGTTTGTTTTCATCATTTTCCACTGCGCTCTATCTTCTGAGTGAACGTGGTTTTAGGAGTTTGCCCACACAATAGTAACAAGGGCCTAGAACAGCATGTAAACTGATTACTGAAGAAGGATTTGAACCTTCTAGCATCTTTTTATAATTACGACCTTCCTGCCACCAGGTAAGCAACCCCCGTTTGTCATTGACGTGTGCTTCAAGTCTTTGTTAGCCTACGATTATGAGCAAGGAGGGAAGGCAGACTTTGATCAGTTGTCTACATGTTTGAGATTTATCCGCAATTAGCCTCTCCAGAGCTTTTCATTTTGCGCACCAATGCTTGCTACGCAAGCTACAATAAATATTGAGCGGCTTCCGTCTTACTTTCGTTAATACCAAAAGAAATGTTTAAAGTCTCAGGCATTACAGACGTTTTAAATGAAGAGATACTGGGAGATCCCAGTGTTGTGGTCTGTGTTCTTTTCACATTCATGCGTAGTTTACGTGAGTGGGTCCTGATAGCGGCTGCGAGAGCTGCCTTTACTGGCTGACGTTCGATCTCACCCCAAAGAAAGAATTGTAAACCGCCACAAGACTGTATGTGATGTGTGCGGTATATAAACGCATTACCATTACATCGTTTTTGGATGCAGCACTGAATGGAACATGTTTGTTTGTTTGTTTGTTTGTCTGTTATTTATTTATTTGTTTGTTTGAGCAGGTTGAAATTTTTTGGCAGCTATTCAGCTGATGTGGACCTTCTATACCCACCCACCCACCCATATACACACAGAGGACAGCCACAACACCGGGAACTTCATCCCCTACTCTTCTCGAATAGTGTGTGGGTTGTTTAACGTCCCCACAGGGAACTAATGAACTTGGAAGTTATTTGTGAGACGGGACCTCCGGCTTATCGTCCTTATCCGAGAAGACTTGAAAGTCTAACCATTTGCGGATGTAATTACAAAGGCAGCACTTTCTCCTCAGTTGTTTAAGGACCCTGAGTGTTGGTCCGGCCGGAGTCGAACTCACGACCTCCCGCATGGCAGCTAGCCCGGTGCTCAACCAACTGAGCTACTGGTGTGCGCATGTACTGCTTCTGACGGGAGAATGTTCCAAAGTTTTACTGATCTTGGAAGAGAAAGGACATTAACAGCACAATGCATTAATTAGTTTGGACATGGAGTAACTTACGTTGTGTGTTCGTGTCGACAAATTCAGATGGCCTTGATGAGCCAATCAGTTTGATGCCACGTCATCGCATTGAAAATTGTAAATTAGCATAAATTGCTATTTTGCCGGCACGTATCAGAGGCCTGGTGACCCATGTTAGGTGCACGGTGGTTTGTGGGATTTAGGCTTGCAGTTGTGGACGTTAGTAGGCCAAATCATTTCTACGGTCAACCTTTGCGTGTGCACAAGTCCAGTTTCGTTTTTTGGAAGAACCCCCTAAATTCAACAGCTAACGTCAAAAATTTCCCGTCTTTGACAAAACACAAAATTGAAAAAAGATAAATTGCAGTGTATTTTTAGAAACATTTAACACTAAAGACTGCAATGCCGTGTAACGATCTAAGCATTACGTTGGATCAACACAAACAGTGAAAAGCATAAACACACCACTGTAGGGACAGATCAAACAACGTTCACGAAGGCAGTCTCTTCAAAATGGAACTACGGTGGGCCAAACCTCTGAAACCTAGCATGATAAGCGCTCAAACTAAAAAGCAGACGCAGACAGCTGTTTCGGGCTTGTTGGTGATCCGACCTATTGCAACTCTCTATCTGAAGGAGGAGGACGTTAAGTAGTCATATTTAGTTGTTTAAATATTCATGTAAATCCTTCACATTATGTTTGCTGACCAAACGCCATTCGGCTTTGGCTGCTCTCATGTATTTCTCAGAGTCTGATATGTAACAATAAAGCAATTGGCCATTCCATAGTTTCTCTCTTAATGGCGGTGGCATGACCAGTTCAGGGTTGCCCTTTGGCCACTTGTCGCAATGTTTGTGACGTGGCCTTGGCACAATCCGATCTTACAGTTCTCTCTAGAATGACTATCATTGACACATATGAGATAGTTGAAGTGTCACTGCGGTGTTTTAGCTACGGCGCACTGACGAAGCCAACAAGCCCTAAACAGCTGTCTGAGACTGCTTTCTAGTTTGAGCGCTGATCATGCTAGGTTTGGCCCACAGTAGTTCCATTTTGAAGAGAATGCCTTCGTGAAAGTTGTTTGATCGGTCCAAACAGTGGTGTGTTTATGCTTATCACTGTTTGTGTTGGACGTATACAAAACATGGACCCCTTCATGGACCCGGTCCATGGACTACTCCTCTGGACCACCCGTTATTTTGTGAAGTTACAAGCAGAAAATCTTTAGACGAAAGAGAGAATGATTGTCGCACTTATCTGGACAATTTAAGCACGAGCCCATGACTAGGAGCGAACAACTTCCATATCAAGCCAATTTCAAGGCAGTTTTGTGGACCAATCTATTTTTAGACTACCTTTTCCGCGAGAAACAAAGACAGTTTCCGTTCGGTGACGCTATGACGTCAATAAATCGTGGTCTATGAAAAACGTCGCTCTTAGGTATGGGCTACTGTTTTAAATATTTGTCTCTGATAGACACCTATACCACCTAATATGTAGTTGACCACTCCCCTAGTGGCTTTTCAGGGTGAATGAACAACACTTTGTGGGGAACTTTGCCAGACTGCTTTTGCACATATACCTACATGCTACATGGTACGTGCTCGCATGATATGTACACGCTATCCTCGTCTACGCACGAAGATCTTCTCGCACAACCTTACGCGGTTAATTAAGAAAAAGACAAATGACAAAATAGTTCTTCGGCCGTTACAGGAACCTACGTCCTTATCTGAGAAGACTAGAGAGTCTAACCATTTGCAGATGTCATTACAAAGGCAGCATTTTGGTCCGGCCGGGGTTTTGATCCCGCGACCTCCCGCACAGTTGTCCGATGTTCAACCAACTGAGCCAACCGCTGGGCTGAGTCGAGACCTACCAGCGTGGCATTAGACATGCCAGGCAATAAAGGCATGCTAAGGCCCTAAGAGGACGACGTATGCATAACATGACTTTCTCCCGACTGGGTGGCTTCATAGTTCAGTTGGTTGAGCATTGCACAGGCCTCGCAGAAGTTTAGGATTCGAATCCCGTGGAAGCCTCCTGAATTTTTCATGTCTCTGTAAGAGAGCGAATGTGAGAATGATATAAACACATGAGAAATGAAATGATGGTAGAACCAACTGGGATCTCGGAAAAAACCCGAGCCCCAGATGGGATTCGAACCCACGACCCTCCGTGATCTAGTCGGATGCTCTAACCACTGAGCTACTGGAGACTCTATGGTGAGCAAGGGTGAAATGTTGGCCGCATCTCAGATATGCTTTAAGGTGACTGCGCGATGCAGTTATGAGCCATGCTGTCAGTCATTTGACTCTGTAGCTGCGTGATGCAGCTCGAGTCAATACCCACATTTCACCCTTGCTCACCATAGAGTCTCCAGTTGCTCAGTGGTTAGAGCATCCGACTAGATCACGGAGGGTCGTGGATTCGAATCCCATCTGGGGCTCGGATTTTTTCCGAGATCCCAGTTGGTTCTACCATCATTTCATTTCTCTGTAAGAGACAATAATTATTGCTTAGACTGTCCAGATAAGTGCCAGGATTACTTCTCTTTCTCGTCTAAAGATTTTTCTGCTTGAAACTGTACAAAATGAGGGGTGGTCCACAGAGGTAGTCCATGGACCGGGTCCACAGTAGTTGTCCATGGACCTGGGGTCCATGTTTTGTATACGTCCGTTTGCGTTGATCCAACGTAATGCATAGATCGTTACACGGCATTGCAGTCTTTAGTGTTACATGTTTGTTATATTTTATTTTTTATCATAGATTTATAAATCCAAATTTGCATCGTTTTTATGCAGCCAAAAGAATGGCATTTTGACTTTAAAAACGAGATATTAAAACACGCCGACTTGCCTCAGAATGGTGAAAATCGCGTTTCCGAGGACTTGCATTTGAGATTTCAAAATTTTCCGGGGAAGGAAGCCCTCGGAACCCCCCTTTCATCGAACCACTTTGCCACTTTCCTTCCCTTTTCACAAATAAATTTGCAAAGTCAGAAGTTTAAACTCTTTGCGGACATGTGCTCAAGTCGGACTCTGACAGGTCCCGACAGCCGGGCATCGGTTAACTGAAGTCCGTTTCCTCCTTGTGTTTTCAGTTGCGTTGATTTGGTTCATTCTCGTGTTTTCGCAGGCAGTAGAAACGTGCACTGCCCATTTCGTATTGTACTTCGTATTTTTAGGTACTGCTTCAGAAAGCAAGGCAATTTCTTCCTCTTCGGTTTTGGAGAACGAAAACGTCCTGTCGGCATAATCACCCTCATCAGTGATTGAAAATTATTCATACTTCTGATGTTGTCCCGCGCACTCTCTCCTCTAGGGCTTGCAATAGTTTTGCATGCATATTCACTTACTAAATTGCAAAACAATCCTTTCATTCAAAATATTGTTTCATTTCATAAGTACGATAAAATATTCACGTGAGATCTGTATGGGCGTTTAGATCTCCCGCCCATATTCTATCTACCACTTAGGAATAATTACCACCAGTGATTTGTCTTGGAATAAAGATATTTGAAATTAAAGACATGTTTCGGTCGTGCAACGACAATCTTCAGTTGAAAGTAGAATTCATTTGAAGTTACATTTGAATTTATAATATGCTAAACAAAGATAAATAACAACGTGAAATAAATTGGGAATCTAATAAAATAGCCAAAGGTAACAAAAAAGAGTGTACAATGGAACATGTTGATTAGAACATGTTGATTAGAACGAGAGAGTTAAATTAACGTGATATAATTGCTTATTTAAAGAAGGTTGCTCCCAGGAAATATGTAAGGCCTCTTTTATCTTGACCTGGAATTTTGTGGTCGCACGGTCTATAACTTCAAAACATTCCGCAGAGCAGGAGTTACGGCATGCCTCGGATTGTTGAAGGTGTTTAAAGATATGTGAGGTCCTGTCCCTGTTTAAGTGTTCGCGAATGCGTGTCGAGAGGTGTCGGCTGGTTTCGCCGACATAGCAAGAATTACAGCTTGCACAGGTAAACTTGTAGACAACATTCGAACAGAGTTCAACAGGCACAGGGTCCTTCACACTAAACATGTTACGGATCTTGAAGGAAGAAAAGGCTAGCTTAACATCAAGATTGTTACAATAACGTTTAAGTAATTTACGTAATCTGTTTTGTGCTACAATAGAGAAGGGCCCAACATAAGGTAATTTGAAAAAATGTGTAGGATTAGAGGGAGGACTAGTAGGTGTGTTCGAAAGGGTCTGAGTTTTTGTAATATACTGCTTAATGACTCTCTCAACGATATGACTGGGGAAAAGGTTTTTACGTAAGATTAATAACAATTTCTTGATATCCTCATGGAAGCCTATCCATGTGTTGTTGATCTTGTACGTTCTGTCAACTAGAGTCCTGATTAAGCCAAGTTTGTAAGAGAATGGGGTAAAACTAAAATAATTAGTTAATAGACCGGTGAACGTTTTCTTACGATAGACCCTGGTAATAGGAGAAAGAGGTTGACTGTTGTCAATCAGAACATCCAAAAAGGGGATTTTTTTATCCATCTCTTTTTCCATGGTGAAACGTATATTGGGATGTCTATCGTTGATGTAGTCAAAAAACAAAGTAGCGTCATGTTCAGTGTCAAATAGACAAAAAGTATCGTCAACATACCGTCGATAAAGTAAAATACTGGAGGCCTTGTAGTTTTCCAACCAGATCCTTTCATGGTGACCCATGAAAAGATTAGCCAACACTGGGGCAAGGGGAGAGCCCATTGCCACCCCATCAATTTGATCAAAAAACGAACCCTTAAACAGGAAATGTGTTTGAGCAGTGGCAAAATTAAAAAGATTTCTGAGTTCAGTTTTAGTTAGCTGGAGATCAGGGTTGCCCTTGGAGATGTAGTCAACTGCCAGGTTGACACACTCCTCCAAGGGTATGTTTGTAAACAAACTTTCGACATCAAAGGAAACCATGAACTTTCCCGATAAAGGCAATTCATTGATTTCACGAACAAAAGTAAAAGTGTCTAAAGCACAATATTCAGATGGGATATGAGGTTCCAAAAGAATGCATAAATACTTAGCCAGCTCATAGTTGTATGTTCCAATTGAAGAAACTATAGGACGGAACGGAGGAGTTGAGTTCGGTGTTGGCTAATCTTTTCATGGGTCACCATGAAAGGATCTGGTTGGAAAACTACAAGGCCTCCAGTATTTTACTTTATCGACGGTATGTTGACGATACTTTTTGTCTATTTGACACTGAACATGACGCTACTTTGTTTTTTGACTACATCAACGATAGACATCCCAATATACGTTTCACCATGGAAAAAGAGATGGATAAAAAAATCCCCTTTTTGGATGTTCTGATTGACAACAGTCAACCTCTTTCTCCTATTACCAGGGTCTATCGTAAGAAAACGTTCACCGGTCTATTAACTAATTATTTTAGTTTTACCCCATTCTCTTACAAACTTGGCTTAATCAGGACTCTAGTTGACAGAACGTACAAGATCAACAACACATGGATAGGCTTCCATGAGGATATCAAGAAATTGTTATTAATCTTACGTAAAAACCTTTTCCCCAGTCATATCGTTGAGAGAGTCATTAAGCAGTATATTACAAAAACTCAGACCCTTTCGAACACACCTACTAGTCCTCCCTCTAATCCTACACATTTTTTCAAATTACCTTATGTTGGGCCCTTCTCTATTGCAGCACAAAACAGATTACGTAAATTACTTAAACGTTATTGTAACAATCTTGATGTTAAGCTAGCCTTTTCTTCCTTCAAGTTCCGTAACATGTTTAGTGTGAAGGACCCTGTGCCTGTTGAACTCTGTTCGAATGTTGTCTACAAGTTTACCTGTGCAAGCTGTAATTCTTGCTATGTCGGCGAAACCAGCCGACACCTCTCGACACGCATTCGCGAACACTTAAACAGGGACAGGACCTCACATATCTTTAAACACCTTCAACAATCCGAGGCATGCCGTAACTCCTGCTCTGCGGAATGTTTTGAAGTTATAGACCGTGCGACCACAAAATTCCAGGTCAAGATAAAAGAGGCCTTACATATTTCCTGGGAGCAACCTTCTTTAAATAAGCAATTATATCACGTTAATTTAACTCTCTCGTTCTAATCAACATGTTCTAATCAACATGTTCCATTGTACACTCTTTTTTGTTACCTTTGGCTATTTTATTAGATTCCCAATTTATTTCACGTTGTTATTTATCTTTGTTTAGCATATTATAAATTCAAATGTAACTTCAAATGAATTCTACTTTCAACTGAAGATTGTCGTTGCACGACCGAAACATGTCTTTAATTTCAAATGTGTCGTCACTTTTATAAAAATTGTTGTTAGTCTGCTTCTTTCCAGAATAAAGATATACCGGTAGACTCTATTTCTGCAAAAAGCAAACAGATTGCTGGGCTTTCTTAAAAGAACCCACAGAGACTTGAAGGACACAGTTACGAAAAGGACACTTTATTGCTGTTTGATAAGACCTTTATTAGAATATATCTGTGAATCCTTGAACCCGTATACTAAACGCAACACTGACATGCTAGAAGCGGTTCAGAGAAGGGCGACCATGTCGATCCTCAACTCAGACGACAAGTATGACTCACGTCTATCTGATCTAAATCTCCAAACTTTATCCAATAGGAGATACTTGAGAGATGTAGTTTTTCTATATAATATGATAGCTAATAATCACTATAACATTGCAATTGATGGTAAGCTCTAATTCTGAAGTGACCGAGATATCGATTGTAATTTAAGATCAAACTTATCTAATGATTTAAAGTTAAAATTATGTAGAACAAATGGATTTAAGCATAGTTTTTTTTAATAGGGTAGTAAAGGAATGGAATGAACTACCGGCTGACATTAGGAAAGTTGAAACTCTATCATCTTTTAAAAGTCTTTAAAAACAAGGTTATGAAATATCTTAGTTCTAAATCCTAGATGTGACCAATTACACTCAGCAGATGAAAGTAAGCGTTTGAAAGTCGTTGGATCATTTCAACAGATTCAATTCCGGATTCCAGATTTTAGGGGGTACCCCATCCATCGCCTCGGACAAGGTTCCTTGACAATTATCATTACTCGTTTAAATTATCAACAAGTTTCCTTGGCAGGTTTTCCTTGAAAAGGAATAATAGCCCGTATAGACGATCAACAAGTTTTCCTCGACAAGTTTAGCCTGTGCACGCAGTACTTTTCATTCAGCGAGTACATAAAAACTGTTCCAGTCCCTAGCTTGTCGAAGTCGAAGCTCTTTCGCTCCAACTGTTGCCTGTTCCAGGCTCCCAGATGGTAGGGAAAGAGAAAAAAATGCGTGCGAAAAATGAGTAGGGGCTTGGGTCGACCCAAGCCCCCACTCGCTTTTCCCACGTAAGTTGTTTTCGTTTTCCCGACTATCTGGGAGCCTGGAGCACGCTACTTTCAATGAGCATGAGCGTGATACTGGTAACTAATCTCATGTCGGTTTACATGAACAAATTTCATCTTTGACAATTTTTCCTTATCAAGGAAACTTATGAAGGAAAACTTGCTCGCGTAAACAGCACTGAAGGAGCATACACCTTATTCCAAAATGGCCGCCATTTAGATATTCTTTTGTTTTTATTCAAATTAGACCTATGCCACAGACAAGGAAAGCAAGGCATGTAGGCACCTCAGGGCCCCCTGCTGGGTCGATGCCTACTGTACATAGACACAATTTTGAGACCATCCAACCAGCCAGTAGGAGGTGCCGTGATAACGGTCGCTTCAGGCGGTCCGACTGTCCGTCTCTCAAAACTGGAAAGAGCGGTCTTCGTATAGGGACTTAAAATGTTAGAACCTTAAATCAATTAGGCAAGTTAGAAAACCTCAAGAGAGAGGCTGAAAGTTTAAATGCAGATATCATTGGAATATCGGAGACCAGATATATAGAAGAAGGCAAGGTACGCCTTGACAGCTACACTGTCATTTTCTCCGGCGGAAGCGAGCACCAGCACGGCGTCGGCTTCATCATCAAGTCTTCCATTGAGAAGAGTGTACTAGGCTATTGGCCTGTAAGCAACAGAAACATAATGCTAAAGTTGAAGGCTAAACCTTTTGATATAGCTATCATACAGACGTATGCGCCGACATCATCCCACAGCGACGATGAAATAGAAGAGCATTATGAAGAAATCAACAAAATGTTGAAAGAGGTCAAATCCACAGACGTTATCCTCATCTTCGCTGGGGACTTCAATGCGAAGATAGGGAAAGGAAGTTACCAAGACCTTGTAGGTAACTATGGTCTCGGAGATAGAAATCCAAGAGGTGACAGACTTTTGCAGTTTTGTATTGAAAAGAATCTTGTTGTCACCAATACAACCTTCCAGCATCCAAACAGACTGTTGTATACCTGGAAGAGCCCAGGGGACGTGTCAAGAAACCAAATTGATTACCTGCTGATCAGGAGAAAACTTACCCTGGAGCAGATATTGGATCTGACCACAACCCACTTGTTGCCAGAATGTCAGTACGCCTCAAGAGAGCAATGTCAAATAGCCGAAAGAAAAAAGAGCTGATTGATTGGGGGAAGCTGGTTGTTCCTGAAATGAGAGAAAAGTATCTTGTCGAAGTTAGCAACAAATATGAAGCCTTATCCATGGAAACAGATGAACAGGGCAAGATTTCTTCAAGTTCATGCAGATAAAAAATGGCAGCGCCTGAAACTCAGCATCCAGCATGCAAATGAAACAGCACCAAAAGTGGAAAGAAAAGCAAAGCAATGCTGCATGACTGAAGAAATTCTGGAAAAGATGGAAACCAGGAAAAAAGCGAAGAACACTCCTGCCTACGTAGTCACAACAAAGAAATAAGAAAGCTTTGCCGGAATGAAAAAGAAAAGTTTTATAACGCCAAGTGTGATGAAATTGAAGAAAATCTGAAATTAAATACCACTAAAAAGATGCATGACAACATCAAAGAGCTGACGGGCAAGAAAACGGGCAACACAAGGGGAGGCTGTATTAAAGAAAAAGATGGCAATATGATCTTTGAAAGAGACAAAGTACTTAACAGGTGGGTGGAGTATATCGGTGACCTGTTTGCTGATACAAGACCTCCCCTGCCCACTCCAAGCAACGATAGGGGACCGCCTATATTAAAAGAAGAGGTTCAGAAAGCATTAAAGAACTCCCAGTTTGGCAAGGCTCCAGGTGATGATGGTTTAACCACTGAGATGCTGAAAGCCCTCGAAGACTTTGGCGTAGATAAACTCACCGATTTATACAACGACATGTACTCTACAGGCATTTTTCCCGACGAGCTACTGATGTCCGTATTTATCACCTTGCCTAAACAACCAAGAGCCACTGACTGCTCAAACTACAGAACAATCAGCATGATGCCTCATACGCTCAAAATCTTTTTGAAAATTATTCAATACAGAATACAGAATGACAACAAAATTGATAAAGAAGTAGGATCTACTCAGTTTGGCTTTCGTCCTGGATCCGGCACCAGAGAGGGTATTTTCTGTTTTAACGTCTTGGCCCAGAAACACATCGAAGTTAATCAAGATTTGTATACCTGCTTTATAGACTACTCCAAAGACTTCGACAGAGTGCACCACGACCAGCTCATCGCGTGCCTAGAAAGAATCGGCATAGACGGAAGAGACATTAGAGACATCGCAAACTTGTACTGGCACCAGAAAGCTGCAATAAGAATTCAGGATGAACTTTCTCCCTTTACATCTATTCAAAGGGGAGTCAGGCAAGGGTGTGTTCTCTACCCCCATATCTATTCAATATATACACAGAATTCATATTCAGAGAGAATCACTTTGAAGGCATCAATATCCATGGTCAGAATATAAATAATTTAAGATACGCTGATGTCACTGTGCTCATAGCGAATGACCAAGACAAACTACAGGAAATTGTAACTCGAGTGAAGGAAGAAAGCAGCAAGGCCGGTCTTGAAATGAATGTCAAGAAGACAAAGACGATGATCATCTCACGAGACCCAGAGGGGAAGAAAGTAGATATCAAAGTTGATAATGAAACTATACAGCAAGTGGAAAAAATCATCTATTTAGGCACGCTGATATCGGAAGAAATAAAAACGGATAAAGAAATTGAAAGAAGAAAAAACATTGCAAAAGAAAAATCCAGCTCCATGGCTAAAATTCTGAAATCAAAACATTCACTTAGTGAGTATTGGACATGCATGGAGGGCAAAACTCAAGATTGTAAAATGTTATATCTATTGAATCTTCACATATGGGTGTGAGGCATGGACTCTTTCCAAAGTTCTTGAAGCTAAAATTGATGCCTTCGAAATGTGGTGCCTCAGAGTGTTGGGGAATGTTAGGTGGAGTGACAAAGTTACAAATGAAAGAGTTCTCACCAAGCTTAAGACAAAAAGACAGCTCTTGAGTGACATTCAGAAAAGAAAACTCGAGTATTTTGGCCATATTAAGAGAAAAAATAACATCTTGACGACAGTATTAGAAGGAAAGTTAGACTGGATGGCGGACATCAAAGAGTGGACCCAGGGCTGCCAGCCAGCCTACGTACGCCTGCACCAGCCAAGCTGCCGACCGCAACCTGTTCCATCAAGGGCAAATTTGAATAAAAACAAAAGGATATTTAAATGACGGCCATTTTGGAATAAGGTCTATAGTCCAATCGAATTTGATTTCCCGCGTCACTGCACAAATTGCACAAATTATTGTTTGCAGTGATGTCATTGGTCGAACATTCATCTTATGTAGCCGCCCCATGGGTTCATCATCTTCCATATTTCAGAAACCAGTGAGGACGAAGGAATCCTCGACGCAGGCGTTGGATAGCAACATGGCGAAGCCAAAGTGAGTTCACATCATATGTCTTTTCAAGTTTACTGTTTTTTTTTTTTTAATTTTATGCTCCAGTCTGGTATTAGATAACGATGCTGAAATGAACTGATCAATTGTTCGATATATAAGCTTAAGTCTTAAAAGTTTTTTATACTTCCAAAGCCCCCAAAAGGGAAAATGGTGCTGATCGCTGATCGTCTTTCTCTCCTTTCTTTTTATTTGCATCGCAGGGCGGACATTGCTTTAATTGGTTTGGCTGTTATGGTGAGTTGTCTGCTCTGTTGCTCTTTTTCTTGATCTTGTTCGGTGTCTCGAGTTTATAGCGTGATTCCATTGCACCCTTCTCTTACCTTACATCGCGCAATTTCTGATTTTATTTTGTGTAGGGTCAAAACCTGATCCTGAACATGAACGACCATGGATTTGTGGTAAGATAAGCTTTACTTTTTCGATTCTCAACTTCTGTCGATTTTGTTTACAATAATATTTATGCTTATTTACACTCCCTATGTCTACATTTTATTGCACAAGCTTAGTGTCACTATAATTGTACGAGAAGCTAAAAGACAGAAAATTAGCCATTTACGCTTAAGTGCCGAGTTAACAATTAAGCTGTAAATCATGTCAAGAGTTATCATTCAAAACGTGGACGCTTTTGCCCAAATTTTTAGCCATCTGCAGTTTTGCTATTCATGCAAAGAGCACAAAGCAAATAACTATGCAGAGTTATCTTTTAAGATTTTCGTGTTTGCCTTTAAATTGTTAACATGACGATGTTAAAATTATGTCAAAACCAATTGTGTGAAAGAACGTGGCTGACATGAAAGCACAGTCTCTAAAGTGGGCCAATATTTTTTCCTGTTACATGAAAATTTATTCAAGCCTATTGCTTCCATTCTGTAAAGGAAAGCTTACCTCGTAATCTACCGAGATGTCTTCGTTTAGGGGGATTGTTTCAGTGTATTTTGTTCTCTTTTATTGAAAACACTGGTGATAGGGGGTTAAGGTGTTTCTAGTCCAAGTACAGGTAATTCCCAGGATATGTTGTCACTACCACAAAACTGCAAGCAACAGAAAAATATTTTAGGATGTCTCGTGAAAATGTACTTTTACCACTTGATTTTTGCTTTGTTTGAAATGATTCAAGTAACGGCGGACCGGAGGGGGTAGAATAAAGATTACAAATTGGTATGTAAATGAGTCTAAATAAACCTCTGAGTTCCTGTGACCAGTGGTATTGTCTGTGGCATTGTGGCAGGAGGGAAGGAAGAGGGGTTTGAGCTCACCTATCAGATTAAAAGGTAACTAAATAATTAATTTGGAACAACCCGTCTTAAATTCTCAAAGTATTCTTCACAACCTGATTTTTCTTTCCCTTTTCTTTTAATCCATTTCAAAGGGCATTGCCAATTACAATAATTAGTTGCAGACTAAGTTGTGACATAAAGTTTTGATTAGTTTACAACCTTTTTTCTAATGGGATCGGTGTGTCAGGGGGCATTATCTATAATCTTTGACTCGACGAGTTTGCTGGCTTTCAGTTACATGACGGTACAGTATTTCTGCCTCACTACAGGCCAGTGCTTTTAGAGAATCATCAGAATGATCAAGTAGGCTAATGGGTTCGATTTTCCTTTTACCTTTAATGTAATGCTTGGGTTTTTGTACACCATGGCTTAGTTTAGTATATGTTACCTTCAGGGATTTGCTCAATGTGTATCAAGAAGAATCTGCATGGACTGGCTATAATACTATAAAACGAAACTCCTACGTACAAAAAGATAAAAGTTCTCTTTGCATTTCTAGGTGTGCGCTTATAACAGAACAGTTGAGAAAGTGGATAAATTTTTAGCAAATGAAGCAAAAGGTATATAACTTACAGATTATTAATTAGTAACATACGTAAGTTGTGTTTTTGTATCTGGCATTAAATCTGAAGGCTTGTATCATGATGTTGTGATTCAATTTTCCCAAATCCCCTGCCAGGCACTGTGAGTTTCCATTTTCTTTGTTATTACCATAACCTGGAACAAATTGTGTTGTAAAAAATGAGAAATTATATTGAACCAAGGATGAAGTGAAACTACTTCATCTAGTACATAGCAAGTTACTGTTTAAGCAATAGAGGACGTTTTCCGTGTTTCCATAGCCTCATCTAAACATGAGGGGGAATTGAGAGGAAATCGAGACAGTTATGCAAACCCGAGATGCAGTAGAGGGTTTGCATTTACTGTTGAGAATTCTGTCAACTCCCCCAAGTGTTTAGATGAGGCTATGGAAACACGGAAAAAAGTCCTCTATTGCTTTTATAAAATATTTCTCAAAGATAGTACGACAAATAAAGGAAAATGCTGGTTTTTACGTCTTGATTGAAACAGATTTTCTTGATACACGCACATATTTCCTATCAGCCAATCAAAACGTGCGTCTGACTACATAACCAATCAAAATTCATGTGATGTCACAGCCATGTTTCCATACTCTCATCTAAACACAGCTATTGACCAATGAGAGTGCAGGTACTATCCTAATTATTTTGATATATATAGATTTAGCCAAGCCTAAAAGCGGAGCTCCCGGCTTGTTTATTTTTACTAGCTCTAGGATTAGTGAAAGTAAAAGGCTTTGGAACTGTCCGCCTTTTGGTTTTCCTGGATATTGCTTGCTTAATTATGTAACATTTTCTTCGGTGCCTAACTAGTGAATTCCACGGTTAATTTCACCTGAAAAACCGACTGATCGCATGAATCACGAAGGGATGAGAGTGATATCGGTTTTTCCAGCGAAATCTACTGTCGAATTCACCAGTTAGGCAATTAATTTTTCTTGAATTGCAAGAGTTTTAAAAGAAAACAAGCAAATCCTCAGCACGTGAACGGAAAAGGAAAGAAGCCATTTCAGAGTCGACTGTCAAACACCAGCGAATAGGAATCATGCACTCTAAAATTAGAAATCACAGACGCACTATAGCTCAAGTTTCATTCCTGAACAAAGGAAAAAACAGCTAAACCACGTTTTAGAAAGATGCATCCACTTGAAATAACTCATCCGTAGAAATAACAAACGGTTTAGTGTCCAAGAAAAGAATTTGTGGAGTAACTTCTTCCACCAACTTTAAACTTTATTACTTGTGTACCATTTTGTCCTTCTCGTTCTCTTTCTCTCTTCTTTCATTTCTGTTCTTCTGACATAGGCCGTCCAGGCATCTTGCAACCTTAGTACATTGGAAATTAAAAATCTTAAGACATACCAAAAACTGCAATTCAGAGCAAAAAGCAGCCCTAAACAAATTAAAAGTAAAGACTCAGCTTTAAGTTTATTTCCCTCCAATGCTTGACTTGAATAACTACAGCTATATTATGTTAAACCTGGATTGAAACCAGCAAAAAATGCAAGAAAAATATATTTTCCAAACCGTACCTGAACACGAAAAGCATCGACTGTCAAGAGCTTTGCTGACATAGCATGGCTGTGTAGCCGCGTCGAGCCACAGAAAGAGCGCGAAAAATTAAGCCTCGTTCAGGTGTGAGTGTGAGTGTCTGACCTGGCTTGAGCCTGTGATCCAATCAACAACCAGTCCCGGGTCAGCGGTTTACTTAAAAAAAAAAACAGCTGACCTCGATAAGGTCTAACTTGAGCCCGTGATATGGTCACATGATACTGGTCAGCATATACTTTGTTGTGACAGGTGTCAATTGACCATAACATTGATGTCCAATATCAAAGAGGTATGCTGTAAACTAGCTATAGTGAAGTGTAAACTGGAGTATTGCCTCCTCGATGAGCTCTAAACTTGAGCCCTTGATATGGTTACGTGATACTGGTCACATTGGCATACATGGAGGGGCGGACGGACGGAACGTACGTACGTATGTACGTACGTATGCATGATGTTCATTACATCATGGCTATAAAACCAAATTTTCTCACATCGATGGGTTACCATATTTTCTTAGCTACAGTGCCGCTTGGAGATAAGCGAACAACGCAGACGCAAAATAAACGCACGCAATACGCGTATACACGTTTTTTTTTACGCGTCTAAAATTGCGTATCGTATACGCGTTTTGCCTTTGTTATTCATAACCGTAATTTTGCTTTTCCTGTTATTGTTTACGAAGACAAAAGAATAAATTGCGTGACTGCCAACAGGTCGAAAATTTACATATGCATGTATGTCGCTTTGATTACTAATCAATTTCGATTCGCAAATGCCACCGATGAAAACATCCACAGGGCATTATTTCGAAATTTAACACCCTTTAAATGCAACAAAGGTCTCGAAAGACGAGCGAAATTAAATCAGCAAAATAATGATGCCCTGACACAGTTACAGTCATTTCACGATAACCTTTTACCAATGCGTGCAAAAAAAGTCCAATTTTTCCGTGCAGAAAAATCAAATAAATGCGATCGGCATATCATAGAAAGTTCTTTTTTAATATTGTCTTTGAACTGAGAGTATTTCACCGTTTGAATCAGCAAATTATGCCCCGAATCACATGGGACAAATCACATCACGATGGCCTAGCTCTCACTGGCATGTGCCCAAATTTAACCCAATACTTTTCCTTACAGAAAAACCAAATAAATGTGATCAGCGCATCCATTGAGCCTTTGGAGAAAAATTTTGCGTCTGAAGTGAAAGCATTGTACCCATTGAAATCAGAAAATTATTCCCAACACAAATATCTAACCAGAAGGACTTTGCGCCAATAGAATAAGCATATATGGTGAGATTTTTTGCTCTTTTAGTGACGCACCAACCAGCGAACACGCAAATTATTTTCACATTCACCACACCGGAAACTATTGAGAAAAAACAAAGACAAGGCAACAAAAAAAAGACAAAGGAGAGCTCATAAATACTAATGAGCCTTTTTGCGTATGTGTTGACGCGCATCTGCGTTTTTTTTACGCGTTTTGCGTATGTGCGTTTTTTGTGTGTATTTTGGTTCACACTCGCGGAGCTCCGCTGTAATGTAGTTTGGTAATTTTGTCTCATAGGCCTTAATTAGTCAATGGATCTGTCATGAATCTCTCTCTTCCCTTTTTTTATCATTTGGCAGGGTTTGGATATCAAGTTTTTCTAACTCATGAACTTAAGAGGATAATTCTTTGGCAAATGCAGTGCATGAGATTTGATTTTTCTTTCAATTTTTAATTTTTGATTTCTCTCTGAAATGTTATTCTCAATTATGTTTTTTGAATTTATTGAAAAAAAATTGGAAAATGGATAGGGAATAGACTACCTATAGCCGATGGTCTTGAGACAGCTCTCTGAGAACCTTGACGTAGTCTATTGCTTGGAGAAGCAACCAAATCCTGCTTAATCATGCAGCTAGCAATAGACCTTATTCATAAATGGCGGTCACATTTATAATTCTGTTGTCCATGTGCAAATTTGCCTACCAAGCCTTATTTTGAGAGCAAGAATTCTTTTTATTGATATTCTTTTTGGTATCAAGGCTTGGTAGGCTACATGTAATTTGCACTTCGACAAAAGAATTATAAATTGACCCCCATTTATGAATAAGGTCTATGTAGAATACAAATTTTACAAACATCAATCACTAAGTGTGTCAGAAGGCAAATATATTGTCCTTTTATGTTACTCAGTCTTTAAAGAATATTACTGACTTTGAATTCTCTTTGCTGCTTAAGTTGTGTGCATTTTGTACTATGCAGTTCCTAAACAGGTAACATTGGTATTTTTCAACTAAACGAAAGCACATTAAGTACACAGAGTGTTTGTCCTCTTCAGGAACAAAGATTATTGGTGCTAAATCATTGAAGGAGATGGTATCCACTTTGAAGAAGCCACGGCGTGTCATGATGCTGGTAAAGGCTGGCCCAGCTGTAGATGATTTCATTGCGCAACTGGTGAGTTTTTGGTGTCAGGGCACAGCTCTTTTAACTGATCTCATGGTTGGTTCAGATTGAACAATGGAAACAATGAGTCCAAAAGAACATTGGACTGTAACCCTCAATGAATTCCATGAAATAGAGGTCATTATGATCAGGCTGAGCATGGTATTGAGCTTTTTAAGACTTTTTTTCATGAGCATCCCAGTAGGGTTTTGTAAATCAAATGTATTCCCCTGGTAATTGATCATTTTTGTTTACAACTTACGGTAGCTGTCTTAAACTGGGTTCATTAATTTGGTTACGTTATCAAAAGGGTGACAAAAACGTGCAAAGGTTATCATAAAGTCGTCAGAACAAATCAAAGGTTCTGGCATGCAGAACCGTGACTTCATTTTCAAAAATGCTTTGTATTCATTCCCAAGGATCAGTGCCATCAATTGCACCTTTCACAGATCAACAAGTTGACACTTAACATAAGCATGATGTGTTTCTTATACTTTGGTTACTTTATCCTTTTGTTTTCTTCAGCTACCTCTTCTTGAACCTGGTGATATTATTATTGATGGAGGAAACTCAGAGTATAAAGATTCCACTGTAAGTCAGCATACCTACTGGTGGGGTTCTGAGAGAAAGGGGTTAGCTTTTATAACAATAATACAATGTAATTATTAATTCAGATGAAGTGATAAATCTAGAATAGTCTAGAGTAGTGAAAATTCTTTTAAAAGCGATTGAACTACATGTAAATACACTGTTTACACTTTAAATTTTTCTAGTGTAAAAGGTAGCATAAAATCTGTTCCAGAGAATTTTTTTGTTTTTGCAAAGAGTTTCAACCTAACTTAATTAATTGCCAGTTACTTTAATTTCCACCATCAGAAACTAGAAGTTGGCAAATTTGTTTTTGAGATATTAGCTTTTGAAGACAAAATATAGGGTGTTGATGTTTTTATGGCTCTGATCCTTTTCAGTAACGTTGTTAACTTATTACATCACAATATTGATCTTATTTTGTTAAGCAATTATAATTTTTTTCACATGGTTGCTGTTGTTTAAACAGAGTTGTTGAGTTGTAGAGTTCTAAATAGTATATTTTTTCAAAAGTGTGTTGATCCACCTTAATGCGTAACCATAACCAAAAACAATAAAGTGCTTCATGCATAACTGTAAATTTTAGTTAATTTTTGGCCAAATTTCAGGCGGCAAGCAGCATCTTATTTAAAAAACCAGTTGCCTTTAGTGTTGTTTGCAACAATGAAGGCATCTGGGGCATAAGATACAGATGAGTGAAAAAGTGTTGTTTTTTAATTACCACATTTGATGACAAAGTCATCAATGAAGGTATAGTGAGGGGGCTTCATGTGCTCAGTGGATCACTCGATGGATGGGCTGTTAAATTTCGGCTTTTGCTCAGGTGGCCGAATAGACCCTTCCACAGTTTTTGGCGCCATCTTGGTTGGGGAGCAAACACTGCTAAATTTACAGTACATGTGTGGGATTTTGGCGGAATTTTAACGGCTGTAGCACCGCTAAAAAGAGATGGATTTCCACAGTGATAGTGTCTTTTAAAAGACATTTATACCGAGATTATTTTCAAGAAATATAAGGAACAGCTTCAGGCTACAACGACCATAACCAAATTTTTAAGATTCCATACAAACCCTTCTAGAATCATCATGGAAAATTGCCGCGAAATTAGAAGCAACGTGAGAAGACTTATTATTCGAATTTTCAGACGTCATACCTTATCCCTTTCACTCCCAAGAGTGCCACTTGTAGATTTTACTCTGTCTAACGCCAGACGATTTTACTCGTCAATGGGGAACCCCACGGGGGTGAAAGGGTTAATGGCCTTATTTTCTGTTGAATGAATGATGTCAATAAAACTATTTAAAATAGTGGCAAAATTGGAAAATGTGTCTCTTTTTAGCAGCGCTACAGAAGTTCAAAGTCAGTCAAAATCCCACACATTTACTGTAAATTTTTGTTTTTGTCCTCCGAGAGATGCTTTTCAATTTTTTGTGAAAGAACATTTATCAATGCTTCAACTGTCTACCTGTGAATTCCCTTTACCTTTGGTCACATGGCCAAAAAAAATCATAAAATTTCTGTGAAATTTGAAAGGGCAATTGCTTAAGAAATGGAGAAAGGATCTTGATTTAGTTTGCTATTGATATTGATCTTTGCATGAGATTTCAATGAAGAGGTACATGTAGATGTATGCAACTTTTTCTTTCATGCGTAAGTGATGCTTATCTTTCTTATGGTTATGCAAATTTTGACAGAGAATATTAAATGCCATAAAATGTCTACTGAAAGATTGTTAATAGACCTAAACGGCAAACTCAATTTTGCACCCACTTCAAATCTTCCAGGATTAACATTCTTTGGGTATTGTATTTGCATGACAATGTAGCATTCATATTTAAATGATATGGAATGACATGGAGTTAGCCGATTAGATCTATTTGTGAGAAATAATATTTATGTGATTATTGTGGACAAAAAAATTCCTGGAAAAATTCTTTTAGTTGAAAATGAGTTAGTCTTAAAAGTCATAGTAAAATATATATCCCAATGCTCTACGACAGGTGGCCCAGACTCAGTGGGTAAAAAATCATTATAAGGATTTGTATGGGAATCTGAATAACAGACTGAAAATTAAAGATATTTACACACAAATGTTCACAATAAAAAAGCTGTACTTTATTGTCATGGTTACTTACTTTCTTGCTTTTTTTTTTGTGGTATTTGCCTGATTGTACGATTTAAGCGACTTCTCAAATTCCCGGGTTGTCATTCGTACCTTAATAAAGGAAACGCTGGAAAGTAATTTCTAGCTTACCTCACATCTTGCCAATCAAATCACTCTTCTCTGGCATCAATCACGCTCAAACTCCGGCAATAGCCACATGGATAAATTTACTTCTCTTTGACCAAGTTTCAACGTCCAGCGAGCATCCATTGCTTAGAAACAGCAAAAAATATTCAAATATTTGAAATCCTTCCAGGTTCGCTTACAGCGAATTTGTACACGGCTGGTCAACCGTTCACTTGAGCCTTAATACGCTGAGAGCAAAGAAGTCAATGGTTGAGCAGCCGTGTCCAAATTCGTTGTAAGTGAGCCTCGAAAGATTTCGAATATTTGAATATTTTTTGCTGTTTCTCAGCAATGGATCACATTCAATCAGGCAAATAACCACACAAGAAGCAAGTTTGTTATTGAGATTCCCATACAAATGCTTATAATCTTTTACCTTCCGAGTCTGGGCTGCCTGTGGCTGTACATTTCTTCAATGAGGTGTCTCACAGAGACTGTTTTCTCTTTGTTTTGACATATTTAATTGTTTACTGCAGAAATAAGTTGTATGTGAATGTAGTTGGGTGAAATTTGACAAAACATCTAAATAATATGCCAGAAAACTCAATCACTTACAATGATTGTGCACAGCTCCATTATTGACGATCAAACTTGTGTTGTGTTCATGCAGAGGCGTTGCAAAGACTTGGAGTCAAAAGGTCTCTTGTTTGTTGGAAGTGGTGTGAGTGGAGGTGAAGATGGTGCTCGGTATGGGCCGTCACTCATGCCTGGAGGATCAGACAAGGCCTGGTATGTTCCCTCATAGCGTTAAGTATTGTGCAAAAGTAGTGAGATTCTAGTCTTCATTACATTGATAAGTGAAATTTCAATTAAGATTTCGTTAATAACCCATTGATACCTCAAATGGCCTAGGACACCCCCAATTGGCGAGTAAAATTGTCTGGTGTCTAAATTTTACCATTTCATTTAGAGGAGCAAATTTTTTTTCTCCACTTCCTTTGGGAGAGGGAAATGCATTCATCAATTTGTTTGGGTGAGCAAAATTTTGCATGTTACATTTTGCATGTTACATCGGGATGTATGTCACCGTGATCTTGAACTTTTTTTTTATTGTATATTATTTCAATCAGTGTTTTAGTAAACCAAATTGTGCACTGACACAAGTTTAGGTATAGTAATTTGTTGCCCAGTTTCTGGCCAGTTTTCAGATAGGATCTATTGAGTTTTGACCATGGCATTATTGCAGCATTTGCCGTGTTATTAATGTCTTCATTGCTATGACTGTTGCGTGACCAATAATATTCTTACATACATTGGATGTTAACATGGGATCTGCTGACCCTATTCAGGAAAACAGCAATAACCTCATCACAGTAAAGAACCTCTGACTTCAGCCCTTCCCCAATATTTATGAAAAGTAGTCTCGAGTCCAATACTGTATAATTTTATCTACTGTTACAAACTGCAAAGCAATACATGTAGTTTACTAGACAAGCATGCTATCAAAGAAAAATAAATGAACAGGCTTTTTTAATTAAACAATTTAGAGTACAACGTAACCTCAGCTGCAAGAAATAAAGCTTCAAATTGTTTTATAATACAGAATCTGAGCCCATGCAATAACGTTTACCAGTAACTTAATTTCTGGTGCCCATGTGTTCGTCATGCATTATCAGACAAAATCATAGCGTGATTGACGATTTTGTAGCCCAGATAAAATCTTTGATGTGATTGACAACTTACTGTTAAGACTCTAAGAATGGTTATTGTGCTGATTGGGTGGAATTGATCAAGCAACCCCTGAACAACAACGTCAGTACTGCAGCGTTGTCAGAGAAACTTGTATTTTGGTCTGAATTCACAAATTTGCAATACAATCATAGTCATAATCCAATAGCCATAGTTATGCATGGTAATAAGATCATTATTATTAACTCCTGGGCAAATTCTTACCATACTGTACAGTTATGTAGTTGGTTGTGTGCACTTAATGTGTCTTAATGTAATTATAGCCTAAGCATGAATTTTTTTTAAATCACTACCGCGGTAGTCTATTCATAAATAACAGGGCAATAGAAAATTTGTCTAAATGGGGTAGCTTGCATTTTTTCAAATTTTTTTTACTGTTCCAGGTCACACATCAAGCCAATCTTTCAGTCCATAGCTGCTAAAGTTGGTAAAGAGCCTTGCTGTGACTGGGTGAGTATTTTCACCCAATTTCTCATAATTAATTTTGTATTTTCTTACTAAAAGAGGTAATGGAACTTTTAAAGCTGACTAAAGGATATTTAACATTATTAAATTCTCAACCTCGGATAATACATTTCACGTGCTCTGATTGGTTCACTCAATCTTGGTTATCAGCTCATATACCTTAGTTTGACCTTATATGGTAAATGATTGCAACAAACCTTGCTAAGCTAAAAAATTTTTTCGCCAGAAAGCGAAATTTCTCTCTGAATAAAGCCAAAAAAGAAAAATCTATATAAATGAGCCTTTGTCTGTCTGGACCTCAAGGTATTACACATTATCACATCTTCATCAAGTTTTTTCGATTCTGCTCAGATTTTCTTGCTTTTTTCGCTCTTATTTCGTACTTCCAAATTTTTGGAGTTTAAGGAATTTAATAAAGCAATTATTCCATTCGTGCTTGTTGGATATGTAACTGGTTACAGCCAACTCGGTACAACACGCCTTGCTGGCTATGTACCATCTCATTTCCAACGCGCGCTCATGGAATAATTGTTAAATATTATTCTATGAGCACACATTGGATAGGAGATGATAGATACTGATAGCCATTAAGGCCAGAATCAGAAGACTGATTTCACTGGGAATGTCCAACACCACTGTAGAAAACAGCAATCAATCAGAGCTGGTTCCTTTTTCAAAAATTTTAAGTGTCTGCCAGGGCAGTGGCTGTTCATTATCTTCCTGTGGTCCATTAAAAAGTCCAACTGCCTACGGTCATCACATCACTCCAGAAACTCAGAGAGATCTGCTCTTTGAAAATCCAGTATGGCAATATAAAGTTAGTCGACCAAGGAAAGACTGTAGAAATCAACGAATCCATGTTTGGCCACAGGGGCAAGTACAATGAAGGGTGCATTTTTAGAGGCACCTGGGTTTTTGGGCATGGTTGAAAGAGGAAGTGGCACTCAGGGCTCTTGTCTTTTGAGTACCTGACCCTACCAGAGAAACTCTTACCAGACTAATGCAGCACTTTGTAACACCTGGAACCATTATAATTTATGACAAGTTTTTCCCTTACTTCTACCTGTCTGTAGTCTGTTGGCCAAATGTCAGCTGACAGTTGGGTGTCTGTCGGTGGAGGGGAGCTGTTTTTCAGAATTACTGACAAAATCACTTATTTGGCTATGCATTCTTTGTAAAAATTATTAATATAGAAGTTCTCAAAGATTTTCTTGTCAACTGGATTCAAATATTCACAGAGATCGTAGCTAATTTTGAAGTGTGCAGTCTGTATTAGTTTCTTGGCTGTTTGATTGGAAAGTAAGAAGTGTATGCTATTAGGGTAAAATGCGAACAAGGATTCTCCTATAAGCAGCAATTGTGGTGACATTATTGCACCGTTCATGCACTGTAAGGACTTTGGCAACCCTGGCAATTAAATTATTTGTAAAACGTAACAGATAATCATAAGTATCATTTTGTGCGAGTGTAGGTTGGAGGAGATGGAGCAGGACATTTTGTGAAGATGGTCCACAATGGCATTGAATATGGAGACATGCAGGTACATTCATGTACACTTTCAGACTGCATGTGTTTGATTTTACATTTTGCATTTGGAAGTTGAAATTTTGCCGTGGAAGATGGTAATTTGCTATTCATGTTACATTTTCAGGAGTGTTAAATTGTTTTCTTTTGGTTTTAAGTTGATCTGTGAAGCATATCACCTCATGAAGAGTGCCCTTGGAATTTCCCCAGATGAAATGAGCAAGGTAAAACGTTGCAGACAATGTAATACTCAGAAACTTGAAGTTGCATGTTAAATTTTTTAACCAGCTGGTGTAGTTTTTTTGTTATTTAAGTTTATTTGAAAATAGCAGACTAAAGATGTTACTGTACTGTACATATATGTGTAGAACAGAGACACAATGCAATACAATGGAATTCCCCCTTTGTTGCTCTAAAATTTGGATACATAAACAATAGCCTTCATTTGGCGCGAAAATATGCTCGGATATTTGTCCGCGGACATTATCTGTTCCGAGAAGCGAACAGTTTTCCAAGAGCACCCTTATCAAAATTGAAGCATGGTTAGTATACTTTTTGTATACAAAGAGTATACACCGTTTGTACCTCACTGTTGTGGTGTACGTATTTAGTATACATCAAATATACATCAAGCAAAATTTCATCTTGCCATTTAAGACTGATGTATACTATTTGTATATATCACCATTGCATCAGGGCTATGATGTATACTGTGTGTATACTACACACCCTCATTAACTCTGTGATGTATACTTCATGTATACATTACGGCTGCATTAAGACTTTAGTGTATAATTTTTGTATACAATGATTGTCCCAAATACCAAAATGTAACTTAACATCAAGAGTAACGTATACTTCGTGTATACATCTAAGCCATGCGATGTACTTGGTTTTCAACAGGAGGTATATTTACTGTCTACATTGCTAAAACTGTCTGAATTTGCAACTGATATTGACGACAATACAATTTTTTCAATGATACACTTTGATATCATTACCATAAAATCTCAGTTATGAGTAGGTGCATGTGTAAAACATTGATCTTAATTAGGCTCTAGAAATTTTATGTCAAGTTGTAAATGTTAACCAGTCTTACAGCAATTTAGTTAAAAGGCCCCCTTGTAGAACCAGACATATGTAAAATGCTATGTTAAGTTTATCACATAACTATGTAGAGCTATATAAAGGCTATTTCCTGCTCCTTACTATGTAATAACTATGTCACTTGCTACATTACATAGTTCAGTCTGTGTAAAGCATATGCCATTACTATTGCAATACTATTTAAAGGTCACATAGCTCTCAAATAGCTATATAAACACCATTGAAAATCTTCACATAGTTTTTAAATAGCTATATATTGACTATGTTATCTGAAGTCCAAGTATACTTTTCACTTACATAGTAAAATGCATACTATGCTTTTGGTATGTGATTGTAAAGCATAGTTTTCACATAGCACATCAAATGAAGAAAAGTTTACATTGCTTTTACATACTGCTATCTATTTCCTATGGCTTCCTATGCATTTGCTATGTATTGGGATGAAATAGTTTTTACATATTGCTCCCACATAAACAACCAGGAGTGTAACATTTCCATATACTTTACATACTGCTATCTATTTCCTATGTTAAAGCAAAGGCTTGCTATATACTTTATTTACCATGTCTTGGGGTAAAATAGTTTTTACATAGCACTTACTAAACAAAAAACATGAAAAAACCTTACATAGACTTTATATACTGCTATCTATAATTGCCTATGTTTTGGACCTGTACTGCACCAACTAAAACAAACCAGGAGTTACGACATACATAGACTCTACATACTGGTATCTATTTCCTATGTAAAAGCAAAGGCCTGCTGTATATATTTACTACGCCTTCGGGTAAAATAGTCTTTACATAGCACTCACTAAAAGAAAAAAAAACAGGAATAAAAATCCACATAGACTTTACCTACTACATCTATTTCCTACTGTATGTTGTTTAACATAAAAATTAAGCAAATTCCTAGGATTTCCAACTCATGCCATCAGCAAAACTCAGTGAGTTGGAACTCTTGGAAATTTTTGGGAATTGAAAGCTAAAAGGGCACTGTGCACTAGGAATATTCCAATCAATAATTCAACTTGAGGGTCACTTGAGTGAGTTGAAATTCTTGAGAATTTTGTGCAACAGCACTGAACGTGCCAATGAGACAACAATCAAAGTTTAAGTGCCCTTTTAGGATTTGATTTCATCTATTGCCTTGAAAAAATGACTTCAACTTCAACCTTCAATAGATATACAATGTATAACATTTAACAAGGTTTGGTCTTATTCAAAGCATGCCAATGTGAATATGATATCTTTCGAGTTAATTCACTCTTCGTAATACATGTATTTTGCTTAAAAATGTCCTTTAAAGGCTCCAAACTTTGAACATAAAATCACTCTGTACACGGAGAAATGAAAAAGAAAGCTTTTATTCCGATGTATTCAATAGATTGTGAGAAATACCAGTCAACGGATTACCTTGCTCTCTGAGTCTCATAATCGGCCTTATTCCAAAAGGAACATGATGCATTACTCTTGAAAATTACACACTCCAAGTCAGCACTTAATTCTTTCAATGAACTCCAGCATCTTTCGAATCTTGCTCATTTAAAATGAATCCGTAAAAAGATTGTTATCCTCCGCCATCTTGGACAACACGTAAGAGATAGGACTGGAAACTAGTGAGTCCTTTTTCGTTTTGGTCAGCAGTCACCGGTAACCAGTCCAGCTCTTACAGGTTTTGCGCGGTTGTATTCAAACGTTTCATCTGCGATCACGCTTTTGTGGTGACGATTTTTTGGTTAGTTTTACTCTTTAAATGCTGATCCACGCAAGGAAATACTCACAACAACTCAAGTTAAAAGGTAAGCGTTGTTGTTGTGGGAATAATATTTGATTTGATGCCTTATTGTCTTCAAAA
>NC_090871.1:30339929-30344929 GCF_036669935.1 Montipora foliosa | reverse complement strand
ATCCTCGCTGCAAGCTGAGCGAGTAAGTGCCAGCAGTGAACTCAAGGGACCGTCCACCACAAAATATAGTGGAAATAAAGATGAATTCATTGAGAATATTAGACAGGTGAGGGTGCACTGAAAAAGATTATTTTTTTAGTATAACTCTAACTAAATGCACATTCTTTTAAAATATTGTTTTGGCACTATTAGGGAGAATCTGCCTACAAATCAGGAAACCTTTTTTTTCAATGGTCATTGATTTCGTTCATGACCAGTATCTTTGATCAAGCAGTTGTATTGTAAAAACAAATCAGGTTGAAGGGTTATAAAATTGGCCTTTGCATTTCCATCTCCACTGACAGCATTATTCATGCATCTGCTAAATAGGTTGGACTTGTAATGCATCATCATTGTTTATTGTGCATATGGACTTGGAACTAAGACTCTGAGGTGGAAAGCTGTTCCAACCCTGAGATGTATCCAGCAGATTCTGTATTTCCTACTTCCTATAAACAGTATATAGGTTCTCTTTATCTTCTTCATGCTTTGCCGAATCTTAGGGTGAAAGAGACAAAACCGACTTAATTGCAGCCAGATCAGCCAACCCTCTGAACTGTTATAGGTGCACAGTACTTATTCATCATGATATTTAAAGAGTCTTGTTATTTGGCTGACTCATGGATCCATCTCTGCTGGGAGATCAACTGTTGATACCCACTGAGCAACAATGTCTTTTATGCCTTCACTCGACGTGGGGCTTGGGTGACACGTAGTAAAGGAAGATTCAAAGGCATGGTACAACAGGAAGAGCACTTAATTAATATAGATTTTACTGTCTAACGGCTCCTGGATGAGTTTACTCGTATACATGTATGTCAGGGGTTAAGGACGGTGCCTGCTATTGTTACTGCGCATACGTTCTGCGCATCTCAAGATACTCAGGTTTCCTATTGGTGCTGCTTACTAAGACAGGGATATTTTTGCGCAGTTTCAAACTATGCGGAGAAAGCAGAATTCAGCAAATACTCTTGGGACCCAAAAAGAAAATTGGGGGTAACCATGCATTTTTCAGAGATAATTAAGCTTCAATTTGGAAAAGAACGTCATACATTGCTTTGTATTTTACAGCTTTTTACAAATATTGTTGATCAATTATCTTTGAAAAATGCGTGGTTACCCCCAATTTTCGTTTTGGATTTCAATAACACTTGTTAAGATCTGCTTTTCCCGCATATTCATAAGCCGAGAAAAAATACCTTTGAATTAGTAGGCACTGTTCTTAATTCTCCTTGTTCAGGTGCAAAACATGAGAGTGCTTTCATTGTTTCTTTGAATAGGCTCTGTATGCATCCAAGATTGTGTCTTATGCTCAAGGGTTCATGCTGATGCGAGAAGCAGCCAAGGAGTTTGGCTGGACACTGAACTTCGGTGGCATTGCATTAATGTGGAGAGGAGGGTGTATCATAAGAAGGTTGTTTACCCTTGAATAGATAAGAAACTAACTTGCACTATTGGTAATTACCGGTATGCGCGTTTTGTATGCTTTCAGACATTTTCTGGTCAAAAATTACTACAATTTTGGGATGTCTGGCAACACCAAAATTAGAAATTTATTCTCTTATTGTTATTTTGCAGTGCGTTCTTGGGTAACATCAAAGACGCGTTTAACAAGAACCCCAATCTTCAAAACCTTTTGTTGGATGATTTTTTCAAAGCTGCCATTCACAAATGTCAGGTAGGCAACAAAAGGAGAATCCAAACGATAGAGCGATTGTGAAAGTTCATCTAATTTCCGTACACAACAAAAGGTTGGTTTTGTAATGTTGGTTAAAAAATGACAGGAAACCTTTAATAAGGGGTTGCCAAATTTATTGTTCAAAATATCTGCAAACAAGTGTTAAAGAATCCATATGTTGACAATAAGCAGGAGTATTTTTGTTGCAAAGTTGTCACAGAGATGAGAAGGTCAGTCCCCATATTTTCATCATTTAACCATAATGCACTTGTTTATTTTGTGTAGGATTCATGGCGCAAGGTTGTGGCTGCTGCTGTGACTCTTGGGATACCCACCCCAGCGTTCAGCACGGCTCTTGCATTTTATGATGGATACAGGTAAAAGAAACGGGTGTCTCGCAGGTCTCCCATGTCACTGAGGCTGGGAAACAATTCACAACTGACCTAAAGAATTCCCAGTTACTAGTCTTCTTCCTAGGCGTTTTAAACAAGTTCTTTTACCTTTTGAAGTCAATTTGTAAATTGCATGATGCCTTCTGTGAGATAATCGGCTATCTTCGCAAAAGCACAGCTTGAGGGTATATCCTTTTCTTTTGTGCCAT
This sequence comes from Montipora foliosa, assembly GCF_036669935.1. Taxonomy (NCBI): domain Eukaryota; kingdom Metazoa; phylum Cnidaria; class Anthozoa; order Scleractinia; family Acroporidae; genus Montipora; species Montipora foliosa. The sequence continues at coordinate 30,342,611 of NC_090871.1, read as the reverse complement.
TTTCACTCGTGTCAAACTTCATGCTTACCCTTGTTATGAGGGCTGGAGCCTCGTTTTTGCTATAACCCTTACGTAGATAACAACCTCTACTTCCAACCTGGGCCAGAGCTTTAGCCCTTGTAATGGAAATGGACCCACAGAAAATGAGGAAGAAAAAGACTGCTACCGCATTATATTTAACCCAATCCGGATATCGTAGGTTCCGTTTCTACCCAGGTCATAGTTTTTTCTGGCCTTCTGTGTTCCCGTTTGCATCTCTAGGGCAACCGTTCATATGGATTACAGATCGATCATACATGATTCTTGATTACATATGATTTGCGAGGCCGAAGTAGGAGACCTTTTTGCACTTAAAAACTCTTCTATTATTTCTTCAAGTTTGCGTTGGCAAAGTCAAAAATCTTGTCCTGCGTTCTTCTGGCCTACCTAGCATTGAATTTGCCAGAACATTTATATAATTTCAATCTCCACTGGGAATCACACTTTAAAAAAGGAAAAGTTGCTAATGAGCAACTTCTTTTCCTCTTTGTTGCTTCAGGTTCTTTTGAATTGGTTTGTTTGTGCTAATAGTGCAAATAAACATAATTCTGATGATGTATGAGTACTACACGGCCAACGTTTGAAAAAACGTTACGCTTCAAGATTTGTAGTTGTGCGTCAAATGCCGCTTACTTCTTCTCAACTTTTTAACTTAAATAATCATATACAGTTACTGAAATTGTGTTCTTTATTCTCAGGTCAGCCCGCCTCCCTGCGAATCTGATTCAGGTACCTTGTGTTGATCGAAATTGTTTAGTCCTGTGGGTACAATGTTATTTCTTGTAAAGCTTAATCAGAGTCTAATCAATGATACCTTAACATTAACAATAAATGAATCGAGACCAAGTGGTTTGGTTGGAAGATGAATGTTCCAGACCATCAGTTGTCCGTAGCATGGAGACAGCAAGCTGACCGTTTCGTTTAAGCGGAAGCTCTTCGTTAGGGCGAGGCGGTTTGTGTGTTAATGTTTAGTATTGATTGAACGCGAAGTCTCCTGCAGTTTTTGCTCCTAAATGTTGGCATATCCTCTAAAAAAAGTATTGTCCAGGCTCAAAACCAAGTGGAAAAAGGATGACCAGCTTAGGGAGGTGGATAGGGAAGCGCAATATTCCTACTTGCAAAGTGCTACACCCCCCCCCCCCCCCCCCTCTCACACCCATGCTGCAGTCATTAAAAGCGCCGTGCGTAACTAACAGCGTTCAGTTACATTTAATGCCTAAAGTACAAAAGCATCTTCATAGTGATATCGTAGTGTTCTTATTCCACGATTCATTAACTAGCGGACCCTGTAGTTCAGATTCCATTCAACGATCTCGTTTTTCACCCCCGTAGCTCAATGTAACGCTGCGGAATTAGGGATCGCAGTCAGGGTTGTGATTGGCCGATGTCGACCATTATTTCGTTATTTTTTTTTTACAAATGATTCAGCGAACATGATTGGGAGCAGTAAAAAGCGAAAGACCCTGGAAAAGTGGTTGTAAAAAACCAAGTGGTGGTTAAAAAGTGAACCTCAGAATCCGCATATTTTTGAGAGAAAAACCGAATAAATATGATACAAATGTCGTCAAAACCGACTGTGATTTTAATATTTTTTCCAGGCTCAGCGTGATTATTTTGGTGCCCATACATACGAGCTGCTGAGTGCCCCTGGCAAATTCGTTCACACCAACTGGACTGGGCACGGGGGCACAGTATCCTCCACCACGTACCAGGCCTGAGCATCAAGGGACTCGCAAGGACTCGCATTGATTTTTTGATTGATTTCACTGTTCGCAATTTTGAAACTGAAGTAGTGTAACGAAAAATTAGTCATTGTAAGAATGTCGTAAAGTTTGAACCTACTATTTCTTGGTATTCACTGCGTAAAACATATCTCTTCTTCATAAAATTGTTTTCTGGAGTTCGGTGAGGACCTGGAGAAGCTGTGCATTTTTTGTACATGTTTAACGTCCGGTTCTGAAAAAGAACATTGACTAAGATACAACCTTTTGTAATTTAGCAACGAACCAAGATCTGCTTGTGTTTTTTGAATTTTTTGGTTATTTTGGGAAACCAAACGTGTAGGTTTAAAATCTCTTTGAAATTGAAACGAATGAATTAAATAATACATAATGGTAGGTACTTCAGGAATGCCGTACTTTATTCGCTCCTTTTTTTATTCTAAGAAATTGAAAGGTTCTCGAGAGCAGCTATTTAATCTCTCGTAAAAGTAACTCTACTTTGCGTACAAAGCTGCTGATTAACCGAATGATTCAATTTAATGAATTGTGAACAATTTTTAAGTGCTGTCTAGCTCCAGTGTCTACGTAGGTAATTATTTTGGTATAAAATGTCAAATGTTCATTTTTATTTCTCTGACGACACTGGTTGTGAGGATACGCTAAGGTAGATCTCGTGGAAATAAAATAATATTTTGAAGGTGAATGCTGAACTGAGCCTTGTTTGATGACTTTCGAAGCAACAGGAGAAACTCTCAACACTCTCTGTATTTGTTGCTCCCTTTGTACACAAAAAACAATTGTTCCACCACTGACCAGCCGCACTACCCCTACTGGAGCACAATCTCAGCCCCAGAGCTCCTCAGTTTTATGCATTGCTACGAGGCTGACTTAACGTGACAAATATCCAGGCCCATAAACGCTC
>NC_090871.1:30329929-30332429 GCF_036669935.1 Montipora foliosa | reverse complement strand
ACCACCAAAAACAAATGTATCTGCTGATTTCTTGATTATTCCTCTTTCACATGACGAAATTTTGGCTTTCCTGCTATCGGTGATTGTGCGGAATTTAAGTTTGTTGACAGGCGTGTTGATTTGTCTTTTTAGAAAGTCTACTTTTGCGGCTCCTTGACTTACATGGTCACGTTTACTTGCCTTGTGTAAAGATAAAACGCAACGGGAAGACGTGTTTTTTGCAGAACAGATTTACAGATAAACTTATTTTTGCGGTTGGGAACGAATTTGCTGCAAAGTTTTAAACTTTTGTTTTATCGACTCTTGAAAAATATCAACTATTTTCGCATAGAGGTCCTTGGTCCGCGACTGCTAATACTTATGACCCCAGAGAACTTAAATATCGCAAAGCAGATAAAGAAAACCTTTCGATAAATGGAAAAGGTCCTTGCTTTAACTGAATATTTTCAAAATCTTCTTTATACATGTTTACGAAAGGGTTAACTTCTTTTGTATGTCTAGAATACCTATATGGTCTTAAAATGAAATGGAGGTTGTATTGGGAGACGGTCACGCAACTGAAAATAAAAGCAGATTCTATACTCACAACGACATCCAATACGACTGCAGCTAAGATATATCGAGGATCATAAAGAATAAATAAATTTTCATTTTCGTACAGAAGTTATCGGGATTCACAGGTTTTTTTTTTGGGGGGGGGGGGGGGGGGGCTGCTTACATGATTCGCGGAGCAAGGACCAAATTCGCGGACAAAGGGCTCGCGATTACGTTCACCTTTTTTCGAATTACAAGCGAAATATTTCCGTTTGGAACTTGCCAATTTAATATTATCGCAAGAAACGATATCTTCAGGGAAAATTTTAGTTCGTGGTAAGATATTCAAGATTATCCTTTTTTCTCGCGGATCACGGACACCATACTTTATTCTACAATCGCTCCAAAATCATTTATCAAAATGATTCATAAAACACTGAGCTTGGGACGACGAACAAGGCATATAACTTTATAGTCTTCATTGAATTATTTACTTTGGAGGAAATCGGTGTAACCGCTTTCATCTCTGTATTTCTGCTATGTACGCCAACAGAATTCGAAGGTGGTTCGTCCTTGCCAAAAATGTTAAACAAAACTCACAAGTTACAGGTTGAGCACCGGGCTGTCACGCGGGAGGTCGTGAGTTCAACTCCGGCCGGACCAACACTCAAGGTCTTTAAATAACTGAGAAGAAAGTGCTGCCTTTGTAATTTCATCTGCAAATGGTTAGACTCTCTAGTCTTCTCGGATAAGGACGATAAACCGTAGGCCCCGTCTCACAATCCTTCAATGTTCATAATCCTGTGGGACGTAAAAGAACCCACACACCTGTCGCAAAGAGTAGGGCATGTAGTTCCCGGTGTTGTGGTCTGTCTTCTGTGCTATACCATGTTTGGGAGGGTAAAAGGGCGCACTTAATTTGGAGCCTCGCTCTTTTGTGCGACCCCCACCACAGCCTGTTTCTCTGTTGTGGTGAAAGTGATTAAATAAAAAATGATAATAAAATAAATTTAATATGGAGATTTAAATGTCGTGGGGCACCACAAAGCGGAGCCCATGTGGAAAACCAGACTCTCGAGCGTAAAAATATCTTGATTTGTTTACAGGTGTAAAGCCCTGTTTACACGAGCAATTCTTATCTGACAATTTTATGTGGCAAATATATTGATCGTGTAGATAGCATAACAAATAATTGTTGACAATCCCAGTGAAGTGGGTCAGCAATGCCCGCTTTGGACAGCAGAGATAAAGCAGAGATAAGGCGAAGTTGCCAGGACACCGAGCAGAGTGCAAAGACTTCTAAACACAACAAACAACAACTTTAAGGTGGCTCAAACCAGTTTGAACACTGTCAAAGGATCTTGTTATTAGAAGGATTGACATGACAACACTTTATCACGTAACAGCCATGTTATAGTATCGTGTAAAAAACCAATTATTGCTGAACAAGATGCAGTCATTTTTGTGGCGTAACAAGTTACCATGGCAACAGGAAAGCCTTGCAAAAACACCCTATATTGTGGCTTTAGTTGCCCATATCTGAAAAAACGAACTCGGTGACCTCAATTTTTTATTGCACCAAAGTGATAAGCAGGCCAAGATGACCCTCTCTGCAAAGTTTACAAAAAATCCTGTGGAGCGGATTCAGAGTTACCTTAAATTTGCAATAACCAATTCTGGCATGCTGATTTCACTTTAAAAATTAATATAATGGGGGTCACTGAGTTTGTTTTTGAGATATGAGCAGCTAAAGCCAAAATATGGGGTGTGTTTGCAGGGCTTTCCTGTTGCCACGGTAACCTTTTACGTCACAAAAATGACCGAATCTTTTTCAGCAATAATTGGTGTTTTATATGGTACCACAACATTGCTTTTAAGTGATAGAGTGTTGTAGTGTCAGTCCTTCTAATAAGAACGTTTCTTTCAAGTGTTGAAACTGGTTTGAGCCACCTTAATGGCGTTCAGT
>NC_090871.1:30319929-30324929 GCF_036669935.1 Montipora foliosa | reverse complement strand
AAACAATTGGTGGGTGAAGTACATTTCAAAGATTATCAGAGATGTCGAGCAAAACGAAAAAATGAATTTTGTCTCCACTTCACAACAAATAACACAGTAGTGAAAACCAAATAATTTTATTTGGGATGCCTCTCGAGAAGCAACCTGAGGCGTACATTCCCCTGAGCGTACAAGAATACATTCGCATAAAAAACACCAAAATACAATCCTCAAAAAACAATACCTACAAGATAATTATAGTGAACAAGGTACTGACGTCACAGCTCCAACAAGTCGGGATAGACAGACCTGGGCAACCGCTTACAAAAATACTACTACGGTTATACGGAGGTTAGAAAAAAAACCTGCCAAAAGAAAAAACCCATTTGCGGAAAAACAACAGGAAATCTGGGTAGGAACCATGGCCCAAACTCTAAGCAGTTAGGAGCCCATCCTACGAGGCTTTACAGTTCAAACAGAATAATTTTTTAACTAAAAAGAAACTTGGCATCAGCCAAAGGTGAGTGGTTCGTTCAGAAGGCGTAGATGGATATCACGTGCTATACTCCCGCTTATAATTAGGAGGCAGTGTGACCCAGTGGTTAGAGCGCCTGCCTTGAGATCCGGAGATCCCGGGTTCAAGACCCACTCTGACCACTCGCTGAGTTTCTTCCTGGTTTTCCTTGGTTCAACTTCCCAGCTGCACTTGTAAATAATGACTGGTTTGCCTCTGGCCAGTTGGGATTTTCTTAACAGTTCTGTTCCGTCGTCTCGTTGATTGTGTCTCATTGGCCCTGAAAAACCCTAATAGGGAGCGGTCAATTAAGTGTGTATAGGCCACTTCGGAAAATACCATAATACTCTTTGTTTGTCCTCCAAATTTTGCATAAGCATTGTTTCCAGTTTCCCTTAGGACTTACAGTGGTCCCAAGAGAAAACAAAAACAATTCTTATGCAAAATTTGGGGGGACAAACAAATAGTATTATGGTATTTTCCGAAGTGGCCTATTGTATATACGACTGCATCATTACCCATGATTCTCGGGCCTAAGGCCCAGGCTTTGTCGTTTTACGTGTTGACAAATGATACCTATTTCTGACTAATTCGCAGGCTCAATCGTCAGAATTACCATTTGTCTGACTCGGCTTGGCTTTTATCTCCTGTTAGACACAAATATAAGTCGTCTCACCAAGGTCCAGTTCGCTAACAACCGAAGTCGCTTCGCTAACGCGTTTGTTTTTTTCGCTATCACCTAAAACTCGCTTCGCTAACATATTAGGTCAATTCGCTCATTCCTCTGATTTACCCAGTTAACTCGTTGAACCTCATGAAATTCTACGGAATTATATTGCAAAACCGTTTGCGCGACCATGTGCAATATACAGAATATATCGACATTTTCCTAATAAGCTCAATAATGCATGCATTTTGATTGGTTGCCATCTATGATCTATTTATTATTGACACTGAATTTCGTCATAACATTGTCAAAGTAGTCTGCAAATCCACGAGGCGATACTTCTGTGACAATGTTCTGACGCAATTCATGATCAATAACAGGACAGACGCATGAAAAACTGACATCAATTTGTTAATTAGAGGACAGATGCATAACTGACGTCATCATCAAAAACTTTTAATTTTTTATTATACAAAACAAAAAGATTCCATTACCGACCCGAAGAGAGGTCACGAATAAAGTTATTTACACAGTTGTGGATTAGAGTTTTTTTCAAATATGGACTTCACTCATTCAGATCGATGGTGTGTACCTACATTTTCTCATACTTTCGGAGTCGCAGATTTAATCAAAATACACCAGTTTAATGAGCCCGCAAGTGGCAATTGTGATCAGGCATTTTTTATCATTGCATTTGAAAGCTATCGCACAAACGCTGATTTCAGATTTAAATCACTTTTCTGTCATTACCTATGTTGAACGAAGGAATGATTAATTCGAACCAGCAAGAGAGACGTACACATCCACAGATCGACTCTCAACAACATCGGGTATAACGCATGGTTGCCCCTCGCTCAAGCACTCGATGTAGCTCATATGAGCTTGCATCATTCATCTTTACACCAAATTTTACTTCCGACTCGCAATGCTTAAAAGCCGGAGACTTGACACCAAGGTCTGTTTGTAAACACAACATGCTAGTCTCCATCACTGCTCACCTCTTCGTTTTGGCTGGAAAATACTGATTACGTGACGATATAAAAGGATCGCTATGCACTCTGGGATACTATTGATTCCTTCTCTGCATTGCATGTGTAGCTGTCTGTAGGGGTGGCAATGCTCGCCGAGACGTCGAGACCCTTGTTTGCGAATCCGAGACCGAGACCAAGACATGCAAGAATTCAAAATAAATGCAATCTAAGCGAGACTAGCACTTCGAGACTCTTCGCAAAGGCTGTTGAGATTTCGAGATCGGATGAAAAGTTTGAGAAAGCCAAGAGGTACCCGGCATTCGCCATCCCTGTCTGTCAAATCCGGTCTCAGATTGAATCCCTTTTTACCAGGCTAGATTAAGTTGGTAATAATCATTTTACCTGGTGTTTCGTATCATCTTATCGGTTTCTGTATTGATACAATTATCCATTCAGTCTCAACATTACAACATAGTAAGGGACCAAAGAACTGTACTATGCACTTACCTGTACTCGAACTCGCACCAAACCAGATTTATATAGTCCTGTGTCTTCCCTTCTGCACTACGACGACGAACTTGCTCAACCCAACACAGTTCTTTTCTTTATTTAATTTTCTATGATAAATCAATTGATAAACATGTGTAATGACCAAAACTAATCCTAACCTGACCCTAATCTTTCTCTGGGTTTCATTTAGGCTCTAAAAAAGTTTCTTCAATTCATCTGAGTGCGTATTCAGCCTACTAAGTAAAATGAGAATCACCATTTTAACCTAGGAAAAAACGGATTCGACCTGAGGACGGATTTTACCGGCAACATAACCAGTTAACGTTTATATACATGTACGGACGAAAAAAGTGCAAATCCACTTTAAAGCCGTTCTTAAATACAGTGGATGTGTGAGATTTGTTAGAAGAGAAGAAACTGTTAGAGGTGAAGTCGAAGATAAACAACAAACAAAAAAAATCGTAACCCAAAGTATGGACATGTAAACCATTATATGGAGTTCTTGACCATGTGATGGATGTGACGATGAATACAACAAAGAACTGTGCGAATCTGTAGGCTTGTAGTGCACACTGATACATAGCACGTTGCCACTAATAGAAACTTTGATATCTAGGTACATTGAAGAGACGGATGAAAAAAATTGACGGAGGTTATAAATTGATCGAGTTCTTCTCTGCTGGATGAAATAGCCCCTGCAATCGTCGATGGAGCGGTCGTAGAGTTCAGGTCTGGGGCCGTTGTACTGATTAAAGAATTGGTGTTCAACATATCCTACAAATCTCTGTACGGTGGTCAATTTACATTATCAACTCCATTGATAAAATCAAATTTTTGTATACTGCTTCCCCACCGACGCAGCACCACAGTTTCGTTAGAAACTACCCCCTTCATACACCTTGATAGCCACATCTTCGATTGCAGGGGTGGTGTCTGGGAAATAGTTGGTACAAAGACTAAAGAGAATAGGTCGTAAACTGGTTCCCTGTGGGACCCCGCTGGTAACCTAGACGAGGCTAGAATTGCCCGCCTGCTCCAACAACAGCCAGGAACCCATGCACGAGCGTGTTAACGTCTGCTCTTCAAGAAGTCACATAACCATTACCGCAGGTCTCCCATGATTCGAAACTTTGCAGCTTCTTTGGTTGGAGATCGTGGCTTCATTTCTGAATCGAAGGCTTTTCAAAATAAAGATGACACATATGACTTTTAATTACCGCGGACGAGGGCTACCCTCCACTGTTCAGTCAGGTGAGATAGTTGTATAAAGTAAAAAAACAACAAAAACAGCAGTAGACTAGCAACCTTTGTGGCATGATTATGGTGCTGCAGCAAGAATCCCCCTACGAGAAGGGGTTTCTCTCCACTAACTGAAATAATAATCTCTAGTAAAGTGGGTAGGTGTGGGGAAAATACTGTGTGTGTGTGGATGGTGAGTTGAGGGAAAATTATAACCAAAAATTAGTGTGTGAAATTCACAAAGCAAACTCTCAACCTCACAGTGGGGTTACCAAAACAAAACAAACTCTGTGTGAAAACAAAAACTTTAATTTCAGAAACAGCCAGATAGTACATGTATAAGAAACTAAATCAAGAGGGATAAACAAACATTTGAACATGAAAATTATTCGTTCTTAAAAAATAAGAATAATAAATAAGAAACAATCCCTACACAAACCCTTCGTTCTTAAAAAACAGGAAAGGGCAGTTCCAAAACCCAAAGAAATCCCATGCAAAATGAAACACAGGTGTATTAAATGAGCAAATCTAAACAACTCAACTCAAAGGGAAAGAAAAGCTGACTGCGACACCATTAGGTTTGGTTTATTGTGTCTTTCAGTACTGATCATCGCCCTTAAGGCCCGTGCAAACGCTCGCAACAACACGCAACATTGTTGGGCCCAACAATGTTGTCTCTTGTTGCGCGATGTTAGCCGATGTGTGCAAACGCTCGCAACAAGTCACAACATGTTGGGTCTTTAGATGGGAATACAAAGGACTCTGGGACGTTTTCCATCTCCGACGCCATGTTGATTTCTTGTTCGCATGTATTTGTGTGGATATGTGGCATGTAGTGCGCGTGCGACGGCGCAACATTGCTGGACCACGCTTCGATGACCGCGAAACAATAGACATGTTGGCACTTGTTGGCTCTGAAGTTTGACCAGTTTCAAACTTCATCCAACAACTTCCAACAAGTCGCAACAACACACAACATGGTGTGCAAACGCTCGCAACATGTTGCGCCCAACAATGTTGCGTCTTGTTGGCCAACAATGTTGCGAGCGTTTGCACGGGCCTTTATTGTGTGTTGTTTTTAGTCGTGCCCATTTCCAGGTACTCTTTCCAGGTGGAAAGA
>NC_090871.1:30304929-30307429 GCF_036669935.1 Montipora foliosa | reverse complement strand
AACTCGCCAAACTGCACTCCTGGAAGACTGGATACCAACAGCGCTATGACCCAAGCAACCTCGCTAATAGTAGGATTGCTCTGATTTAGAAGGTTCTCACAGGCCTGTTTAACAGTAATAGCTTTCCTGGGCGGAAGGCGTATAGTCACTGAGTTGCTATTCAGCAAAAATCCAAGAAACTCCAATTCTTGCGTGGGTATGAGCACTGACTTAGTAGGGTGGATGACAAACCCTAATTTGAGAAACGTATTTGTTGTCTCCCAAATGTTTTCCCCGCAGGAGGTATAGGTGTGACCCATGAGAAAAGAGTCATCAATGTGTCCCATGCAGAAATGCCCTAGGGATCTGAGGTGAGCATAGATTGGCTTCAACACTTTGGTAAACAATCGTGGGGCAGATGCTAACCCATTTGGAAGGCAGGTAAATCGAAAATAATTGCCTTGCCATTCAAACTTGAAAAAATTACGATCCTCTCCTGAAATAGGGATAGAATAATATGCATCCTTAAGATCCACTGATGCCATAAAGCATCCTGGTTGCATGAGTTTGAGGGCGGCATGGACGGTATCCATTTTGAAATGATAGTATGCCACAAACTCGTTGAGGGGTTTTAAGTTCAAAATAAGCCTATGGCTACCATCCTTTTTGGGTCTCACAAAAGTCTCCATCACTGGGCTTAGCTGGTTCTATAACCCCTTTAGTGAGGAGTTTGGCTATTTCAAGGTTTATGATGTCTTTGTCCGCAGACGAAAAAATAATTTGTCTGGGTTGGGTAGCCTGCACAGGTCTACAATGCCCCTCAAACTCTATGTGATGATGCTAGATGGCATCAAGAATAACAGGATCAGTAGTAACTGCTTTCCAGTTTGTTATGTGCTCCTTAACACAGCCTGATTTAAAGTTAAGGACCAGCTGGAATAGCAATTCTGCATTCACAATAGATGAGACTTTTTCCCTCACCTTGTCTTTTCATTGATCCTTGGGGATTGGAGAGTGTTGTTTGGTGTGGGCACCCCTTGGTGCCCGGCTGTTGGCTAAAAAATGCCTTTGGGAATTTGCCTTCTGTGTGGCGAATTGCCCATGTGCCCTAGCATATGGCTTTGCAACAGGGTGACCAAATGTCTGCAACATGTTGTGTCCAACAATGTTGCAAGATGTTGCGATGAAATGTTGCGAGCGTTTGGCCAGGCCTTAAGATCTACGACGCGACGGCAAAGAAAACGTCAGAAATGTCGCATATTTAATGAGCAAAAACAATAGCTTGCACGCTCTGCAAGTGCATTTTTTTAAGGAGCCTTGTAGCCCTGGGATGATGTTCTGGTACTTGAGGGTTTTTGCATCTGTATCCCCGTTTTTTTCAGTTCCGCCATATCTTTTAAGTGTTTAGAGAGATCATCTCCTAACAACTTAAATGTTGTTTTAATCTCTTCCTTGCAGAGTCGAGTGTAAGGCGGATTTAACTCGGGTTTAATTAATTCCCGTCTCTTCATGTTCAACTTGTGGTGCGTATTGCACAAAAGAGCAATGCTATCCATGATAACCGTGAGAGTTTCTCTCGTATTTGGCGTGTCGCCAGATTGAAGGGAGCTAACAAGCTTGCCACTCAAAGTACACAGCGCAGATAAGCCAGGCAACAAAAATTCCTGTACTTTTTGGAATGCTAAATCCACCGTTCGACTCCGATGGGGAAGCAAATCCCACACCTCTTCATTGACACTGGTGACGTTAAGACGCTTGACATTCTCCGGTGGTGAATATTTGTCGACGCTCTCTTTGACCGTGTCGGTAGAGAGGCCACCAGTGAGCATGTTGTCGACGAGGGTGGCAATCTTTCCCTCGATGACCGGGGATGTTTTCGTGTTGGGTAGGTAAGCCTTGGTCAGGCTATCTACGATGCTGTTATGGCCCTGAGGCTCCGAGTCGGAGCGAGTGTCAGAAGCCATGTTGTTCGATGCGTTTGTGTTCGCGCCTGAATCGCGCATGCAGTCATTCACTACTGCTGTGATCTGAGCGATGTCCAGTGAATCGGCTGGTCTGTCGGGATTTGGCCCGGCTGCATCATCTTGGAGGACGAGATCTTCCTTTAGGTTCGCCAATGCTGCTGTTTTTGCCTGAGAAGCCTCGCTTAACTGAGACAACGTGGTGGTAAGATTTTGGAGGACGACCGCCAAGCTGTTGCTGCCGTCCGGAACAAACTCCCGGAGTTCTGAGACCGTGGGTGTTGTTGAGCTATCTTCCGTCGTTACTGACATAGCTGCCTATGTAAGAAATCGACTGGTCAACTATTTTCCTGAGAAAAGAGTGGAATAGGCTAAAAAACAAGCGAAATTTCTATCCGAAAATCTAAAGCTACAAAACTGATTTCGTGCGCCAAAAGCACTGATTATGCGCATGCGCAAAGCTATCTCATGGTATCCCTGGGCAGTGATGACGAGATGGAACTTGGTTGCATGATTTGATCTCGGCCATCTCAGTCGAATAGTTATAAACAGAATGATTA
>NC_090871.1:30287429-30289929 GCF_036669935.1 Montipora foliosa | reverse complement strand
AGCTAAATAGCCCCAAAGCTAAAATTTTAAAAGTGCTTACGCCTAATCACTGAAACGAGCGCTTGGGCTTCATCAGTAAACGAGTGCTATATTCTTCACACGATCTCGGAAAAAAGAGTAGTTAACCGAACCGTAAAATGAAACTAAAATCAGTTTTAAAAGAGTGCTTAGGCCTAATCACTAAAACGAGCGCTTAGGCTTAAGGTAATTCCTTTGTATTGCATTGCGCATCCCTACTGCGCACGATTTTCGCGTCATTAGCGCGCGCTCATGAGCACGTTTTTCGTACAAAACGTAAGAGATTTCCCTCAAACTAAGCCCGATAGCGAAATAAATGCTCTTTTTCTCTCAAACGAGCACGGTGACCCCCGAATTTTTTTTCAGGTATTTGCTAAGAACAATCTAACAAAGAACATATTTGAAGAAGAAAAAAAGTTTGATGGTAGAACCTTGAATTTTTTTTGGAAAACAGTTCCGTACTGGGTGTATTTTGGCCAAGGCGCGGACTTCAAGCTAACCACGGAACTGCCCCAAAGAGTGCCTATTTCCACAACCAAGCAATCAAAAACGACGTAGATGAAGCAATACTGCTTGTGTGAATAAAAGAAGCTTTATTTTCAAAATAAAATTTTGTATCTTTCAAGTAACGAAGACTTAATTCTGTATGAAGGTGATTCGAATTTTTAACGCGCAAACAGTAAAAATACCCCATTTTAAGAGCCTGCTGACGCGTAAACAAGCACGGTGAGCCCATTTTTTTATTGCATTTTTTTAATGTTCATATCATGAATGTTAATTATGCCAAGTTTCCAATAGCCTGCAGTGCAGGCGTATTTTGGGCGCGCGAGTGCACATTTTCGTATTAGGCCACCATCTTTCTTAGATTTGGTAACTGTGGAAGATTGGGACGAGGAAATATTTGCTGAGGGAGTAGGCGTTAAGTGGAAAAATGGGGAAGGGAGGAGGGGGAGGGGAAGGAGTGCCCCACCCCCAACTGCACCAACCCTCTCCCGGTCAAGCATCTAATCACAATCCAAGATGGCGGCATCGAAAACCTGATTTATCTAGCGTTCCGCGCCAAAATAACGCCTGCACTGCAGGCTAAGTTTCCAAAAAAGTTTGATAGTAGAAGAATTTCAAAGGAATTACCTCAATCAGTAAACGAGTGCTATATTCATCACAGTATCTCGTAAAGAGTGTGATTAACCGAACCGGAACATGAAAGCTAAAATTTGAATGAAAGAACGAGACTAGTTAGGCTTCATCAGTAAACGAGTGCTATATTCCTCACACGATCTCGGTAAAAAGTATAGTTAACCGAACCGTAAAATGAAAGCTAAAATCCTAATCACTGAAACGAGCGCTTAGGCTTAATCAGTAAACGAGTGCTATATTCATCACAGCATCTCGTAAAGAGCGTGATTAACCGAACCGGAACATGAAAGCTAAAATTTGAATGAAAGAACGAGACTAGTTAGGCTTCATCAGTAAACAAGTGCTATATTCCTCACACGATCTCGGTCAAAAGTGGAGTTAACCGAACCGTAAAATGAAAGCTAAAATTTTAAAAGAGTGCTTAGGCCTAATCACTGAAACGAGCGCTTAGGCTTAATCAGTAAACAAGTGCTATATTCATCACACTATCTCGTAAAGAGTCCATAAAGAGTGTGATTAACCGAACCGTAACACGAAAGCTAAAATTTGAATGAAAAAACGAGACTAGTTAGAAGAGCTAGGGATCGTTTGAAATTCCAGAACTTTGGAGATTTTAGGGATTTTAGAACCCCCAAAAGACTTTACATATTCTAGAGCTTTAGAAATCTTAGACTCACAACATGGACCATGGATATTCTAGAACTGTAGCATGTTTAGAGATTTTAGAAGCCCCAAAGAGATCGTTTGATATTGTCACCTCATCTACTAAATCATAGCTATCTTCTATTTTAGAGTTATTTTAAGAAGACCGAGGGGCTTCGGGCTTCTAAAATCTCTAACCGTTCTACAGTTCTAGAAATATCCATGGTCCATGTTGTGAGTCTAAGATTTCTAAAGCTCTAGAATATGTAAGGTCTCAGGTTTGGGGGTTCTAAAATCTCTAAATTTCTAGAATATCAAATGATCCCTAGCTCTTCTAACTAAGAACAGTTCTAGAATCATGGGCTATGATCACTTCTTTCCATCCCTCAAACTGACATTTCCCTTTTTATTCAACTTATACGACGTACGGTCCACTTTAGACTTCAAATCTACTTCAACGAAACAAACATTTTAAACAAGCTGAGAAGATTCTCAATAGGCGAGGCAAAGAGTTGAACCCGGATCGATGGCTTCACCTTTCAGTTTCCGATATCCACTAGCCGAGCGAGACAACCTCCCGGCAAATCGAATTTTTTAGAGTATTGAAATAGTAGTACCCAGCAAAACAATTGAAAGTTAACCGTCTTCAACGGGGTTTTTAGACCTAAATACTGTAGATCAGCGCGGCATAGCTTAGAAACGC
>NC_090871.1:30264929-30279929 GCF_036669935.1 Montipora foliosa | reverse complement strand
AAAGAGATCAACATAATTCAGACTGTCCCTGTTTGCACCATAAAAAAGAAGCCCCACATGCATTTTGGACTATTTTGCCAGATGCACCGAACAGGCAAAGGCTTGGTTGAATATGCTTCAATGGCCATTGCTTAATAGAAAACTGCCTTCCAGAAGTGCTTCTCTTGAGATAAAGCAACCGATCAAAAAGTTATATTTTGTTGTGTTATTTAAGCAATAGAGGACGTTTTCCATGTTTACATAGCCTCATCTAAATGCGAAGCGCAGTTGGGAGAATTCTCAACAGTTATGCAAACCAGAGACACAGTCGAGGGTTTGCATAACATACATGCCCATATTTCCAACCAGCCAATCAAAACATGCGTCTGACAACACATAACCAATCAAAATTCGTGTGATGTCACAGCTGTGTTTACATACTCTCATCTAAACACAGCTATTGACCAATATTAATGGGAGTGCGTGTACTATCCTAATTATTTTATAATTTAGAATGTGCAATGATATTCACACGCAAAATACAGTGTGCCTGTTATTGGCAATAATAATAAAATTATGATAACTCTTAGAACAACAAAGTTAGTCATTTATCTTATTACTTTCAATAATTTGCCCAAACCAACAAACTGAAGAGGAAGACCATGAATAATAATTTATTTGTGATCAATCATTGTTAAAATTCACATTAAAAATATTAATGGTATTTTGTATCATTTGTTAACTGAATAAAACAGTGATTATATCAAACAACTGTCAACAATGATGAATAGTGGAGCAAAACCTCTCCAGATTTTGAAACATCGTGATGGAAGACATGGTTTTTGGAGATCCAATTAAGGCAGTTACCCTTAAGGATATCAACGACCAGTGCAAGAAGCTGTGCAAAAAGAGTGATATAGTTCCTCAGTTTTGCTAGTGCCAAGATGTAAGAACAAGGTGTCCAATGATATATATTTTCTAAAAATATGTAAACACATTAATATTTATGTGAAATTCAGGCAACTTAAATGACTTCATCCTGCATGTAGTTACATTTTGATCAAGATTTGTCTCCCAACATCATTATTTATCATCAGTAGGTTTAAAATACAAAGGAAATTATTGGGAATCAAACAATAATTATTTAGGTCGGATTCATTTTAACTTAAATTTAACTTTGAAGTTCAACAGTTACAGAGTAAATTGACTACTGGGTGCAAATATACAGATTTGATCCAGTCAGTCATGGAGCAGGAGTGGTGCAGTGGTAAGAGCACTTGCCTCCCACTAATGTGGTCTGGATTCAATTCCCAAACTCAGCATCATATGTGGGTTGAGTTTGTTGGTTCTCTTCTCTATATTTGCGGAAGGTTTTTCTCCGGGTACTCCGGTTTTACCACATCCACAAAAAACATATTTGATTTGAGTTAATTTCATTAGTTTCTCCAATTAGTTCTCTAGTGCTAAATCCATTGACACTTAAATAAAGTAGTGTTTATTATGATTATTACAAGTTGATAAAAAAAGTATACATAATTCCCAAGCAACAGACAAAATTGGTAACATTAGGACCATTAGGCAGGCTTTTAGCTGCAAAACATAAGAAAATAATTTATTACCAGTATATGTGATCATTTATTTTTAGTAATAAATGCTAATTTCAAGGTTGTTTACTTACGCATTATAATATTATTGTCTCTACTTCAATAGAGCTTAGAACATTTCACATGCGAAAGTATTATCACTCGGATGTATTTAACACGTACAGCATTTAATTCAGTGCAACTTGATCCCTGTCGTCAGCTCCTGTCAACCGAACCCTCTTTTAAAATTCAGTCCTCCCTCTCTCATCTTAAAAATTTGATCGTGTATTTGAGGTATTTAACGGCGAAATGACAAGCACAGATAGCTTCAAACCCTCGTACTTCTTTCCTTTCAATGTTATGTCGCTTAAATCTAGAATTTCCATTCCATGATTCAACGCCTCGTGTAAGAGACTTGGCTTGGTCCACCATTTTGAAAAAAAATCGAGACTGCGCAGAACGATCGGAAGTCCGTGAATCGCGGACTGTTAAATTGGAACCGGCCAGAGCTCTCGATCCGAGGCGCTGGCCAAGAGGATCGCAGCTCTGGGAACGAGAATGCTCCTCACATGAGTAGTCCATGGTTACCAATGGTTACCTTGTGTGGTTAAATCTCGCAGCTGACCAAAAAAACTCGGCACAACGTGGCACGAACCCAGATCTCTTTCAAATCACGCAAATCGCACTTCTCGACCATTTTTCCTTGAACTGGTAAGTAATGACTTTTCCTAAGAATGCCCATAACGTTTTCTCCAAAGTTTCTTTCAGTACTTGGGGAGGTTTATAAAGCCATCTAGCGATTTCCCTCGAATATTTATCGTCATGTCTACAGAGATCCTGAGTTCTGTTGTCGAAAATTTGATCGTGTGCATCGATGTGTTAAAGCTATACTTAATATTAGCAGTTGGAACGAAAATTTCAGTTCATTTTAAAATGTTATCAAAAGACCTAATTACAAAAAGAGAGCACAGGGCAGTGTGTATATGCAAACGATCGACAGACAACACAGGAGGGCGCAAAAACTAATTAATTCATGTTGAAGTGTGTAAGCTTAATTTTATTCAAGTATCAAATAACTTGCGAATTAACAAATTGATGTCAGTTTTTCATGCGTCTGTCCTGTTATTGATCATGAATTGCGTCATAACACAGTGCTCGACCTTAACTTTTTTGATCGCTTGCCCTGGGACTACTTGAACTGAAAATTTACTAGTCCTGAGTAAATCTCTGGTAGTCCTTCCTGATTGCAGCATGGCAATATTATTTGCAATATCTTTTTACAGTTAAATTAGACTATCTGTTTTCGCGATCGAAACGTTGCAAGGAACACATCGAAACAACATTTACAAGACGTGTATTTTGTTTTCACCTTATGTATTTTTTTTAGACATTGCAAAAAGTAATTACAAAGTAGTTACTGGTCCTGTGACTAGTGGTTCTAAGTTTTTACTAGTCCAGAAGCATTTTGCACTAGTCCAGGACTAGTGGACTACCGCTAAGGTCGAGCACTGTAACATTGTGAAAGTAGCTGTGGATCCACAAGGCGATAGCCGAGTGGATCCACAGACTACTTTGACAATGAAAAACTGAAAAACTGACATCAATTTGTTTTTTACAATAACAAAAAGGCAGAGGGGTCAAAATTAAGTCAAAACACGAGAAGAAAGCGAGACAAAAATGAGAGAAACTTCAATCTGACGCAAGCAATATCGCGTCATTATGGCATAAATTATAAATTTATGTGTCTGTCCGCTTATTGACGATAAAAAATTAGCCAATGAGCGCACGAAAATTTTTGTAGTCATTGTAAAATTCAAAATGGCATCCTCAATGTTTTATGCGGCTGCAGCAAAAGCACAATCGTATTTCGCTATCTCGCATACATTACCCAATGCGTACCGCGTAGCCAGCGACGCACCTTACATCATTTATTTGAAAAGGTCAAAAGTAAGGTGGTGGCACTAGGCTGACGTGGACCTTAGAATGATGATAATTAATTGATAATAAATAGTTAGAAGTTATGTGCATATTAAGAGATGAATGCCTGCAAACGAAAATAAGATAAAATATCTCACATTACTATACATTGAAGTCATTGTCTCTTTTCTGATTGGCCAAAAGCGTACAGTGAATTTTCTAAATCAGCGCCTGTGACAGCATCTAGCTGCAGATTATGCAATAATCATGTCAAGGACACCCAAGTTCGCAGGTAATGATGTCCTGCATAATCGTGGTGAATGATTTCTGAGGGTAATCATGTCAAGTTTTCACGCTTTGTGTTGCTTGCTGTCATTGAAGAAACAAAAACATGACTTCCAGGTTTGTTTTCTTCAGTTAGACTTATTTATTGCTATTTACTTTCTCAACCATCTTTTATTCAATTTTTCACATATTGTCTAATATTTAGATTTTTTTGGCAATTGCTTTGCTCAATGACTCTATTGATAGGTTTGACAAGTTTTTGTTTTTGACCAATCAACGGCAACCTAATATAAGCACACGAAACCTGGATGGTTGCTCACTGAATAGTCACGTAAGATAATTTGTCATGCGAGAAAGCAAGTTTTAAGTTAACCTTTATGTTTCTTTTATTTTCTGACTAAGTTGAATAATACCGGTAAATGTCTTATTGGTTTAGTGTGTAGTACCGTGGGATGTTTTCTCTCGTCTCATGTATTTTGACTTGCCCTACGTGTGGGCCAAAATACATTGTGACTCATAAAAATATCCCACGAAACTACACACTAAATCGTCCAATACGATATGTATATATTTACAAACTGTACCATTACCGGTACATACCAGTTAGGGTAAATCTCTATACAAATAAAACAATGGTTTAAAAAATATACAAAAATCTCAATGTTCTTATTCAAGTTGATGCAAGGTCCTTTTTTTGAAGCTAATTTGATAGATTTCTTTGCATTTCTTTATGACACGTTTGAATTGGTGTTTATTTACCAGATTTCTAGTATTGCTATTTAGGCCATTCCAGACAAGTAGACCTCTAAAAGTTAGGGATTGTCTGCCAAATTCAGTATTCATTCATTTCATCCTCAGTAAGTGGCCCCTCCTGCTAGATTCATTGGCCTCGAAATAAGATGACAGTCTATGTTCTGGTGCTCTGGTTACAACCTTGAACATTTCAAATGCTACCCTTTTCTTATACACTGTACATAGGCCGCAGGTACAAAACACAGGACTCAAGTCACAGGTCTATGTTTTACCATTACAGAAACAAACCTAAACATTCATTAAAGCTAGCCTTAGGCCTAATTAGACATAAACAAGAGTTTTTAGGCCTAAGGTTAGCTTTAATGAATGGTTAGGTTTCTTTCTGTATTGGTAAAACAGAGACCTGAGACCAGTGTTTTGTACCTGCCCATATAAAGGCTAGGTTATGCCATGTAACGAAATTTTGAATCTGGTGATCAGCATAATTGGTGGGAATATCATGAATTTGTTGAGCAGCTTTTGTGTTGGTTCTCAATATCTTCAAAGAGGGCTTGAGAGCAGCATCCCCAGACTGATATACAGTACATTACATTTGGCAGAATCATTTTAAGAAAATTTTATAATAAATATTCTCTAGTTGTTTCACCTGGAGGAACTTCATTCTTTTTAGCATTTTAAGTTGGGCAGAAAGAAATGTATAAACCTTATCAATATGGGAAGCTTATGATGTGGTCCATGTACATGTGCTGCCTCGATGCCTCCACATACAGAATAACAGCTTTGACAAAACGGAAAGACCTATTTTAATCATAGTAAATTTGTTTATCAATGAAGTTTGAGAGCGATTTAGGGAATTAACTCATTTGAAATTCACAAGAAGAATTTGCCAGTTGGAATGGAGGATTTTTTTTATGAAACATGGTAAGGGGCAAATTCTTGCATTTCAAAGTGTTCCGTACAATGTTCCGTACTGCACTTTAGGCAGTGATCTCTTTATTCATAAAATCCTGTGTTAAAACATGTTTGACAATAAAGTTTTGCCCTTCAGAAAACAAATTCTCCTCAAATCACACTTTTCACAAACTAAAAGTTAAAATTGCTCCAAATTATGAAGAGAGACTTCACTGTAATCACAATTTCCAGTATGTTTGGTGATACACCTTATTGCATCGCATGGGACACTGCGTCAGCTTGGTGGGCCAAAACTGGTTTGATAAGAAATCTGAATTGACTTTCCACATGGAACTGAGGCTCCGTCTTGTGCCACCAGAGGGTTTTTTTTTTCAGTCCTCGGTCATAGCCTCCAGCTCGTGTAGCACTCTCTCTGACCTTGAAAAAAAATTCCTCTGGCACTCGTTTAGGTCTGCTAGTGCTTTGTTATCTAGTGAGTAATAATTGTGATTGGATTCCTTTCTCTTTTGTTATGTGTAAAACTTCACACTCAATGTTCAGTGTAATATGCTAGACCTTGCACTAGTCAGAGGTGGTTCATAAGTCCTCTGAGAGTTGATCACAATCAGTTTAGGATCTTATCAGATGATGCAAGACCATGCCGTCAGCAAATAAGTCGGATTTACCATGATGACAGCAGATCAATTAAATGTAAATCGGGAACAACAAAGACCCTAGAATGCTTCCCTGGGGGATGCCAGAGCTGACTGTGAGCTAGTTAGGGGGAAAACCTTCGATGACTACTTGCTGTTTTCTTGAATTGAGGAAATCACTCAACCAACTTAAGATCTGACCCTCAATGCCATGGTATTCCAATTTGTACAGAAGATGGGTGTGCGAAAGTTTTTCAAAAACTTTGGAAATTATGTCTAAAAACAACTGAGCCGTGTTTACCTAAGATGTTGAACCAATTCTGTAGCAGTTGAAGCAACTGAGTTACACAAGATATTGATTGTCTGAGACAGTGTTGCTCATCATCGAGTTGGTAACTATCCAGATATTTGGATCATGTGTTAATTACCAGACTAGTCAATGCGATTGGACGATAATTTTCAGCTACATGTATGTTATCTTTGCCAGAATTGAAGAGTGGAATGACATTAGCAACTTTCCAATCTGTTGGAATACTAGCATAAGCAAGCAAAAGGGTGTGATTGAATGTCTAGTTCTACAGCTCTTTTCTTGAGAATTCTCCATGGAACATGATCTGAACTGGACGCTTTGTTTACATTAATAGCTCAAAGGAGTTTAGTCACTACTTCCTCACTACAAAACAAGTCGCAGCTTAGCTTATTGAATATAATTAGATGTGGTGTATTGAAGTATTGCCAAGCAACTTGATATTTGTGAGAGGTGGCATTGGTTCTAGGCTCGATTACCAGCCGCTGAATGGATTCAAGATACAAAGACCAGACGGGTCTATGTACATTGGTTCGAGATCAAGGCATATTTAGTGGATGCTTGTCATGTGAATTAAATGAGTATTCCAGAATCTACATGTACCCTTTAAAGTTCCATTCTTAAAAGGAAAGAAAACAGATATGAGCTTCTTTAAATTACTTTTATCTCTGTCCTTTTTTCGGTTGTTTCCCAATGTCATTTGTGATTAGGTGCAATACTGCAGTTAATAGGCGAACTGGTCCAAGATGAAAAGGAGAATTCTGATTGGTTCCCTGAGCACTCCAAATTTTGCAATATAGACAGCTAAGATGGACCAGTCAGGAAGCAAAACCCATTTTCTGTTCCCATTTTCTGTTTTCTTTTTCTCGAACGCAAAAAGAAAAATGTGAGAAATGTTTTTCATATACTGTTAGTCATGTGGGAGTTCTAGTACAAATTTTACTTTCCAGAACCAATAATAGAAGCAGGCAAAAAGGCAAGACTCAAAGAATAGAAAACCCTGGGCAAGAGAGCCAATATGATAACCCTATTGAACTTGCCTCTTTGGTCCTTACTGGGAAAATATTGCAAGTTCAGACTTGGCCCATAAACTTACCAAAAAAGGAACTCAACCAATACTTTCACAGTACAGACCTCATGCTAGTTCAATAACATCTCAATAATATTGAAAACTAAAGATTCCAGGCAAAGGATTATACTTCCCAAAGTTCAGAGACTGGCTTTAGAAGTGGCCCAGTTTTTTCTTATTTGTGTATATTTTTTTCCAGGAGCTTCAGCCCACAAGAAAACTGTAATAGGGAATTACAGAGGAAGAGCATTTTTCTCCAAATCACTCTCCTAATTGGCAAAATTTTGACTTGTGTTTTAACAGGTAAGTGTGGAGGGATTAAACCAGAAAGTGAGGAAACTACTGTAGTTTGTTTTTGTGGCATTTTTTTAATGAAAGTCAATGCGCAAACCACAAGCATCGAAATGGGACTGGCTGTTTGTACAATGTGCTCATCTCTGCAAATGAATACGACCAAAAGTCAAAATAAAATTCATCTCAAGGGGATTACTATCTCTTCATGCTCCTCAACACAAGATGTTACCATAATTTAATGTGGTTTATTTGACTGTAGGCAAAGATAAAATTTTAGTCTATGCTGGTCAGCGGTCATCCTTGAAACTGGCTCAGGAGCAGCCCTGATTTTTTTTTTGCAGCCTCATAGTTGCATTGCGGTGGCTAGCTTGCTGGCCATCACAAGGCTATTTTGTGCTTGCCACATTTAAGTCTTTGCTACCCCTCTTTCCATTTCAGTATGACAATGCCATTGGGTGATGGCTGACTGCTGGGTTGTCATACATACTAGGGCCGTAGCCAGAGAAAATTATGACTGAGGCAATGTCCGTAGTTAAATTCTCTTCATAGGTATTTTAGGTGTTTATGATGAGTACATTATAAAGACAACACTGGAATCACGCTTATTTTAAAAAATCACAAAAAAATGACTGAGGCAAGTGCCTCGGTTTGCCTCATACTGGCTACTGCATACATACTTAATTGACCAATCCCCATAAGGGCTTTTCAAAGGGCCAACCACAAGAACTTCACATTTGAAAGAAACTGTGTTCTGTTGAAACACCAGCAACCACATCTCAACATAGAGGTCTTTCATTATTCTCTCTAGGAAGGGGTTGAGAAGCAATTTCTTGAAGTACCACGTCAGCTCAAATAGACTAAAAAAGCACGACAGGACTCCATTGATGCTTGATTTGAACTTTCACAGCGGGATTTTTGTTTAACAAATTGTGTGTCAGTGGCATAAGCTCTCAGCACTGAATGTTGAACAATCAATCAACTCTCTTTAAAAAGCCTGACATGAGGAGTTTGGGTTTAAGAAGTTTGAATTTTACAAAGATGTCCCCTTCAAATTATATGGGCTCATTGGCACTGTTTCAGATAACATTTGATGGGTTTTTACATTGTAAGGGTTACAAGTTAGAAGGAAGGTTAGTGTAATAAACCCATTGACCCCTCAAATGCCCGAGGACACCCCCAATTGACAAGTAAAATTGTCTGATGTTGGGGCCAGTGAGTTAATTAACAAGTTCCTTTTTTTTGTCAATTTGTCGCTTGCAAGATTTCTTCCAGAAACAAATTTGTATGGTAATGAGACAAAATGCCAACAATGGTATCATCAAAGAATTGAATTATTATTAACATTCAAACCTTGTGTTACAGCAAATTGCAATCATCCTGATGTCATCCTATTTCACCCACAGAGCAACAAGGAACAGCAACAGCCATAGTTACAGAGGTTACACTCCCAGAACCAAATTTGGTAGAGAAGATTGTGGCCTTGTTGCAAGTACTCTTATCATGATCTCCAAAAGTTGGATCGCATTTGCCCTCCTTTTCCAAGTGGTTTTGATAGTATTCTTCTACAATTATTTTAAAGCTACACAAACAGTTACATTGCGTGGAACGTCAACAGCAGAGAACTTTGACCTCATGATACAGAGAAGCTTCTTGGGTGACTGGAAAACTGTCAACAAAAACATTCAGCTTAAAACAGACATTGACTGGTCAAAAATACCACGCAAACCATCACCTAATCCCGAAGATATGCATGATAAGTGGATTGTAATCACGACAATAAGTTCTCCTACAGAAGATGTAAAGAAGCTCGCTGCAATCAAAGGTTGGAAAGTTGTAGTTGTTGGAGATGCAAAGACACCAGCAGATTGGAGGTAAGGAGTTGAATGTCCTGGAAATGGTTGTCAAATATCTTTTAAGGGTTGGAATAATTATACAGTAGTAGTACATGTAGTCACAGATACAGTTGTAAAGGAGCACTTCTTGGTAGGCTTGCTGGTTTCCTAGAACAAAATTGCTCCAAAGGATCTGTAAACAAATAGTCCTACTCCTACTATTATGGATGTATTGTTTGGCTGGATAATAATAATAATAATAATTGTTATCATCATTGTCTATCAGTTAAACTAGAAAGGCAATGAAATCAAGCTATGAGAATGATACAAAGGTAAAATGTAGACAGCACTACTACATGTACATGCAGCAAATAACAAATCAAAAGGGGTTTCTCAGGTATAGTTGTGTTTTTTTAGGGAACATGAACAGACAAACATATACTAACTTAAAGCAAGCAGTGAGCTACCAGCATTTTATGTGTTAAAATAAAAGTTACAATTGTGTATTAATAAATAACAAAGGAAACCTTGATTTACTGCAAGCAAGAACATTACCTTGAAGGGAGGACTTTCCCAGACAGCACATTGAGTGATTGGAATTGGTCTCCTGGAAAAATTGGATCAAGGATCATTGGATCAAGGATCAATGGATCAAGGAACACAAGGAACACCATCAATTTAATCACTCCTGAAAAAACGTTAAAAAATAAGTTTGCATTGGTTTAGCGCTTTGATTCGGCATGTGTTGGTTCATAAGCAAAAACATGGTTTGGCTAGTTGGCTTATTTCTGATTCAGATACAGCTGTTCAGTGTGTTTAATATACAATATTTCAATGTACTTATGGGTAAACATTGTTAAAAAAAACGCATTAGAAATATTGATAGAATTAAACTTGTGCAAGAGTCATTAATTTAAAGCTCTTTTCAACGCACTTATTCAGGCAATGACAACGAATCTGTCTTAGAGAGTCCTGAAGGGGTAAGATAAATTCATGATAAATTCACACCGATTAGTTGACACCATGGCCTCACAGTAGGAGACAAAACTGGCAAAAAAACCGGCAGAACTTTTGTAAAACATTTCTGCGCTGACCATGCCATGAGCTGTTAAATGATCATAAGGCAGAGAGATTTTTTGAGTGGTATGCTGTTGCTTTGATCCCTCACTGTTTTGGCTTATGAAAGACTATTGCCAAAATCAAAGTACTAGACACCAAAGTAATAAATAATTTGTTTCATTTAAATTAATTCTTTT
Source organism: Montipora foliosa (assembly GCF_036669935.1). Taxonomy (NCBI): domain Eukaryota; kingdom Metazoa; phylum Cnidaria; class Anthozoa; order Scleractinia; family Acroporidae; genus Montipora; species Montipora foliosa. The sequence continues at coordinate 30,269,110 of NC_090871.1, read as the reverse complement.
TTTAAAATTGATCCTTGATCCAGTGACCCTTGATCCTGCTTTTCCAGGAAATCATTGGAATTTTCTTCCAAATGACCTTATTTAGGAAATGGCTGAGTTGTGTCAATTTGATTGCAAATGCATTAACACAGCTGATATAAACGACCATAAGTCCACACTGCCTCTTCATCTTCTCTTTTTTACATTTATAGTAAGTTATAATGGTCTTAATTTTAGCTCAAGAAAGATGCTGACAGACTTTGTATTTTAAATGAAGCAGTTGTTATTATTTATTATTGTTCTTATTATTATTATTATTATTATTATTATTATTGTTATTATTGTTATTATTATTGTTATAATTATATTATGACTGTGTTATCTCAGTTTCGTAAGATGTTACCAGAAAGTTTCTAATTTTCCCAAGAGCAAGCCACACCCAGCAGCCTTAGGTCTCGGGAACTTTTCTAAAAATCTTTGACGTGCCCAGAAGTGTGGCCTTCTGCCTTCTTTTCCAGTTGAGTTTTTTGACCAGCTTTCACAATTTTTTGAGATCATTCCCAAGGCCCCAATGACGATTGGGATAACTCTCATTTCTTTAAGTTGCCAGATCTTTTTCACTTCCCTGTGTAGTTCGTGATAATTTTCTATCTTCTCAATCTCTTTTTGATTTACTTGTTTGTCACCAGGGACAGCAATATCAATAGTGTTGCATGTGCTGTCCTTCTTGTTCACTACAACTATATCTGGCCTTCTGTGAACAATCAGATGATCCGTCTGGATGTTAAAATCCCACAGAATCTTTACATCATCATTCTCCATAACTCCTTCTGCTCTGTGGTTGTACCACTTCCTCTCTCCTAACAGGCCATGTTTCTGACATAGTTCCAGATGCACAATCCCGGCTATACTATCATGGTGCTGTTTATAATTGGGCTACCAACAGCAGGTTGCAAAATTGGTGAGACACCTCATTAAAAAACAACTTTTCTAGCTTCCAATACCTGCCATATCTAGAATTCCAACCTTTCCCACTTCCCCTGTCCCTCTGCCCCTTTCAATGTTGACTCTTCCAGGTTTTCAGCATTTTTTGTATTGCTGGCAACATTGGGCTAGGGACATAATAGGTAAATTAATAATGCCCCAAGAAGATGAAGTGCCTCTACTAATTTTTGCAACTTGTTGCAGTTTTTTACATTCAGAGACTAAGCGGAAAATGCATTCATCTCGCTCCCCACACACATTTTTCACTCACAGCCTTCTTGTCAATGTCTTTCTTTACCCAATCTGTTTGGAGTGCTTGTTTTTGGGTGGCAAATATCATTCCTTCTGTTTCCTTCTTCAGAATCCCTTTCGGTACTCAGGAGCAAGACTTTGCACTCATGACATCATCAGCCTTGCATATCTTTTTTTCCATGTTGCACCTTCTCTTTCCATTCTTTTAGTCTTGTTTCTTTCCATCATCTTTCCATCTTCAAAGCAGCAGCTGACTCTTGCACCAAAGTCAACAGTCCTTCTTCTTTTGCACATCTAATCAGTCTTTCACCACAGTCTTTAACATAATTATCTACCTAGCAAGGCTCGCTCGCAACACCCTCCACACTTAACAGACCTCGGCCACTTCATCATTATTATCATTATTATTATCATTATCATTATCATTATTAATTGCCTTTTACCTGAAGTGTAATAGAGCATGATAATCGTGTCCAAACCTTGGGCCTTGGGTTATGATGCGTTAGAACAGGGCCTAAAAAATTGATGGAAATCAATGATCAGAAAATCAATCAATGGCGGTCGATTATGGTTAATTATTATCAATACGCACAGCCAAATGACAAACTGCCCTCTGTAAAATGCGTCTTTTTGCAGGCCAAACGGGAATTGTGCAGGCTAAAAATACATTTGCCGCCCTGATACTGATTGGCTGCAGAGATGTCAAACAACTTCGCTCAGCCAATGAGATCCTGAGGATACCATTTCTATGCCAGAGTTGGCGCAAATTTTTGTGGATGAGTTTGCACTTGCTCACATTGTAGCTCTGCAGTGAACATTTGACGAGAGAGATTTTAGGGGATTTTATTTTAAAATGGAAGAAGTCCCAAATTTTCAGCTTTTCTCTAGTCAAACCTCAGATTTAGACAATGAGCAACTGGATGAAATTGAGCAAAAAGCTCAAGCGAAAAACACCAAGAGAGCAACTGAGTGGGGAGTAAAAAAGTTCGAGAAATGGTGCGAGAAAAGAAAAATTACAGTGGATCTCAAAACTTAAGTCCAACTGACTTGAGTGAAATTCTGCGAAAAAGTTCTTTGCTGAAGTGAAAACAGAGAAAGGCCAAGCATTAACTCCAAGTGCATTGACTGGAATTAGAGCAGCCATTCATCACCATCTAACCGGTACATGTGCTCCACTCAGCTGAAACATAAACATTTTGCAAGACAGTGAATTCATATCTGCCAACAAAATGTTTGAAGCAAAGGCCAAGCTATTTATGAAAGAAAACAATGCGAAACCAAAACACAAATCATCTATTCAGTCAGGAGATATACTTCATGGAAGGGCAGAACACGGACGGCGTTTGGAAAATGAAGAGAAGTTAGTTGAGTTTATTTAGTTTTCATTGTGTTTTCATTTTGCTCGCCGTGGTACAATTTGGCCTTGTGTATTGATAATAATGATAATCAAATAACTTTTGTCGGGCATACAGTTTATTTGTGTCCCTCATAGCATCATTTGCATCTTGGTCTGCTCGGGTGCAAATGATACTACTCGGGCTACAAACAAACTATATGCCCTCCGAATGTCATTTGATTGTCCAATAAATTGGCATCGATTGGCATTGGCTACTCGAAGACCAATCAACCAATCACACAGAAGTTGTGGTGAACTTCATCAAGTGTTATCGATTGGCATTCCTATTGGTAATCAATGAAAATCAATGTTATTTAACTGATCGATTCTCATCAATTAGCGATGACATTGATAATCCAGGACAATCGATAATCACAAAACCTTGTGCGATCCCTTGTCCATCGATTATCAATATCAATCGATTCATTGATATCAATTTCCATCGATTGTCATCAGTCATTGATTCCATCGATTGTTCAGGCCTTGGTTAGAAGTCTACGTGATGGATAAATAAAGCCTTTCTAAGAATGTGATGTGTTCCAAACAGTGTGATCCTCTGTAGGTTTTTTATTTGGATGTTGCACGGGATCGTTTGGATTGCACTGGCACTGTTGTGGTTTTCATTCCCCGACATTCGTTCGATCAGAATTTCAAGGTCTTTATATTTAGATAGTTTTTGAGTTACTTTTACTGAGGTGTTCCTGTCAGTTGGGATGGACATGTCGATGAGTAGGCAACTTTTTTGGCATTTATTTACAATCTGCTGTATTGGCATGTCCCATAGAATTGTTATATCATTTCCCTTTGACTCTGTTTGCCGCTCATGCTTGTACCATCTTTCTTTACATGCTATTATTATTATTATTATTATTATGATTATTATTATTATTATTATTATTATTATTATTATTATTATTATTATTATAGTGCTTGAAATTAAAAAAAATTTCAGGTTGCCCCTTTTTAAAACGCTGGGCAACTAAACCCTTGAATTTGGTTACCCTAATAATCTTTAAGCTAACCTTGTTGAAATCAGCACTAATGTTGAATAGTTTTGGCTTGCAAAACTGTTTTCGCTCAATCCGAGTTGATTTGGTCTGACTTTTTTACCTGCCGTTTTTAAAATGGAGTCTTTTACATGTTTCTTGTGTTGTCTTTTACATTTTCCTATCTGACAATTTTTTGTAAAAGCCACAAATATTCGAGACACAGGAAAATGCTCAGCTGTACCATAGTTAGTAGTACTAACTATGGCTGTACCAAGTTATTGTTAACTTCACACTGCTATCGGACATTGACAATAGAAGATCGAAAAGTGAGTCGGGTGCTGCTTATGTAGTTCATTTCCTATTTTTCACTGGGTTGTCTGTTGTTTTTTCTTCAGGGCACCCGGTAAGCTTTCTGGTCTTCTGGGATGACCCGACGACCGCTAATTTCGAGCACTGTAAATTATTATTATTATTATTATTGTTGTTATTATTATTATTATCATTATACTGTGTAAAAGTAATGGGACCAAATTTCGTGGAATGTTGCTTGTTTAATCAAACTCTTGCTGAATTTTCACGAA
>NC_090871.1:30249929-30254929 GCF_036669935.1 Montipora foliosa | reverse complement strand
AAGATCTATAAACAAGCAAGAGAAAAATCTTGGCCTTCCTCAAAGATTTAGGAATTTCTTTTTTTTTTTTTTTTTTTTTTTTTAATTTTTTTTTTTTTACAGCAAAGAAGCAAATTACAAGTATGCAAATACTTAACTATGACACTAAAAACAAGTATGCTGTTGGAAACCCACAAAACAGGAATGAACTTCCCTAACAAGTGTAGGCTACCCAAAAAAAAAATAAAATAAAATAAAATAAAAATAATAATAATAATAATAGTACTAATTAAATAAATAAAAATTAATTAATTGATTAATTAAAAAGTAAAAAAAAAAAAGAAAAGAATGTAAGATCAGTCATGGCGATCGATCTGAAGACAAAACAACTTTAACTCTTGTTTGAACTTAGAGACTGAGTCACTTTTTTTAACAGATAAAGGTAACTTATTCCATGAACGTACAGCTCTAGGAAAAAAAGAGTACTTGAATGTGTCAGTTCTAGCATAAATACTTTTAAACATTAGTTCAGTATTTCTTAAATTATAAGATTCGAGTTCATAAAATTGTAGATAACCAGACACATCAAGGTCATATTGACCGTGTAGACATTTAAATAGGAAAAGCAGATCCAAGTAAATTCTTCTTGAAGAAAGTGACATGAGGCCAGTTTTCAATAAACGATCAGAATATGATAACTTGCTTCCAACCATAAGTTTGGTAGCACGACGCTGTACACCTTCAATCATATTGCTTAAATAGGCCTGATGGGGAGACCAGACTTGTGAAGCATAGTCAAGAAACTGCGGAAACTGCGGGCTTGGAAACTGCGGGCTTGGACTGTCATAAAGGGTGCATTCTTTTGGGAGTATCCTGGCTATTCTCATTCCGTACTAGGAATAACAGAATACACGGAATATCAGTTCGCAAAAGAACGCTATAAGGAATAGTTTTCACTCCATCTGCCCCCGCCTAAGATAATGCAGATGGCAGTTGAGGTGTTTTTCAATTAATATGTGCTGCACATTGTGATGTCTTCGTATTATTTTACATGTAATTTGGTAGGTAGATGAAAGTGAAAGGTGCGAGCCTCCTCGGGTTTTGGCCCAGAGGGGGGCAATTAACGAAAATGACCTGAGAATTATTGTATCTGCGCATGCACCAGTTGCGTTGGCATGGCGACTGAAAAAGGTTTCCCAAAGTTTGGAACATGAAATGCTGAAATATGGCCATAAGTACCAGTTTTCTGGCGGTTTCCTCGATTTTTCGGTTCGCTTCATTTGCTAAAAACCTTAAGGGGAAGATGACGAAGAGTTTTTTGTACTTGTGAGTGCTTTGCATAGTTCAGGACGGCAGCGTAAACATGTCCGGCTACAAGGGTTTATCGAGGAAACCAATTAATGCCAACGTCATTTCCTTTGGCCAGGCAAGGGCACAAACACAAACTGATAGCTCTTCTTGTTCTAGCACCACTAAAGAAACAGAAGTGAAGTCAAGCACACCGGCATCTACGGTAGACAATTTGGATCACTATTCCATTCAAATTTTTACAATTTTCAAGCCACCGGCCGAGCCAGCTACGTATCGTTTCCCGCCCAAACTTTCCCAAAAGAACGCACATTGTGCCTTTTCCGAATGGACCGTATTCCGGTCCCAATACGCGCCCGAAGTATGCGCACGCGACGGGTTCATTCTTAATAAAAAAAAAAACTGAAGTGAAGGGTTCGTTTATTTCCCTCGTTCCTTATTGTGACATTTCAAACAATGAGTTCTTAATATTTTCTCGGATTGAAACATGTTATTCCTTTTAGACCATGTTAAGATATATTCGACTAAACCAACAGATGGATCACAGTTATTACTCACTCACGGGATAAACTGTAGTAGAGTCTTCTGCATATTTAAAGAGAGTAGGAGCATCATAAGAAATTCCCAGTCCTCAATTTGACTTGACTTCATTGTTGGTTAATAGATTTTAGGACAATTTTCAAGTGGTTGTAATCGCTTGTATCTTGTTCTTTTTTACCAGAAGCACGTGACATTGAAGCATGTAACTTGCAACTCTTTTCCTTGGAACAAAGCTGGGGATTTTAGGCCACCAATTGTATGCCCAAATATGGACAAAAATAAGATAGAAGCTGCGCGCTCGGGTAACGCTTGGGTAAATGCGCCAGCTACATATCATCCAAATAAGGAAATTTTTAAACTCAAAAAACCCCAGCTCCGAACCAGAGTTAAAAGCTTCAAGGTCATGAGCTTCTTCTAGTTTTTACTTGATGTGTGGATCATCTTGATGCTTTAATTGGGCCGGATCATCCACTGTATTAGCCACTGCCCCTTAGATGGTCCAAACTCACTTCCTATGAAAATATATACATCATTTCCCGTAATAGACCACTTTCGATATAGTAAAATTCAGCTTGGCAGCGAGGCCTAGAGGACACAAGCAAAGGAAACTGAATGAACATTTTTATTCATTTCTTTTGTTTGTGTCCTCTAAGCCTCACTATCAAGCTGAATTTTAATATGTCGAAGGTGGTCTATTATGATTTGGTTGTCTGTTTATGTTAATTAAGGGCCTGTATCATTTGCATTGCTGATTTGAGTTTAATTATCACTCTCTTTCATTCGAAGTAGAAAAATGGAATAAATTTCATGGAGCTTTACAACGAAAACCAGGACAAAGGAAAGACCGTAATGTGTTCGATTGTGTAAGGATGTGATAGTAATGAGTAGTTACTACAATCATAATCAATTTGGTGTGGAACGCACTATTTTGAGGTAACGAGGGGCGCGATCCATTCAACCAAAATTTCCGGAAATTTCGGTCCAAAACTCAATGGATCGGTTCGGTCCAACCGGAAAAGTTTCGAAAAAACTGGTCCACCTTTTGAGGTGGTCCTCTTTTCCCGGTCGGACCGGTCGGAAATTTTGGTTGAATGGATCGCGCCCGAGGGGATACGTGGTTTATCGACCCAGGGCACAGCTTGTTCGTTAGGGCTGTTAAAGGCGTGCCCAGACAGGGTTATTATGGGTTGAACAGGCCGTAAATGCGTGAGTTTATTTCATACTTACCGAAGGATCTGTGCAAAAGAGAAAGAGTTGGTTTCCGAAATTTTGCAAGGGAATACAACGAGTTTTCAAATGAACCACAAAGAAATACTACAGAGGATCTTCACCTGTGTTCAATTTCACAAATTGCTTGATTGTATTTAAAATGCAAGAGTTATAAAAGTTATTCAAAATATTTATTATTCGTGCTATTAAATTGACTGTTTGTAAGGGAATGTCACAGGGACTAAGTTCAGTTCATTGTTTTCATATGTCATCAGCTATTGTCTGAGGCCCCGTCCACACGAAGACGATTGTAAAGGCAAACGCTAGTAAACGCAAACTTTTTTATGCGTTTAGGCCTTCCGTCCACATGAAGATGATGAAAACGCTCACTGTAAACGCATAAATTCGAAAACGCTCTCCAAAGTGGATAAATTTGAAAACGCCGTTTATGCGTCTTCGTGTGGACGGCCGTAAACGTATATTTTCGTAAACGCTGTGAAAACGCTGACGTCAGATGTCAGCGCCAGTCTCTTTTATCGAGTGCGTTTCGGTGTATGACATCGTTTTATGCGTTCACGAGCGTTTTTGTGTGGACGGGGCCTGAGCCCCGCTCTTTTCTGTTGCACGTTTTGGCCACCCAAGTAGTTTAGCTTTTAAGTTATTTTAGGTTACCAGTTACTGTATTTTCGTTTGTCTTTGCACATGTCTTAGATTATTATTATTATTATTATTATTATTATTATTATTATTATTATTATTATTTCTTTGTAACATACTGTACAGTACAAATAAACTCTTTCTTATAGATTTCCATGAAAGCCGCGACAGTTGACAATGAGCGGGGAATATTAAATTTACCAAGAGTCCATCACCTAAGATGATTGAAATCCCCTTCGAAAACAAAGGAAACCAAACCTGTATGGAAAATAAGAACGTCCATGTGGGCCAAGTGTTCCGAGGGAGGGGCTCGAGAATGCGTATAAACCCTCTGGTCTTTCTTTGCTATCGTCCCATTTTAAAGCTTTCAGTAAAGCGCCAAAACCTTGCAGAAAAGGCTGTTCCAATTCTGAATGGTTCTCAGCGTTTGCATACGTTGCGACTTTTTGAAGTAACAGATTGCTTTTGCAACACTCAACTTTTTTGCTATGAAGAGTTGCTGTGAGACTATTCACTAACGTCTCATTTTAAAATCCTACTATACCCTCGTTTTATGCGCACTGAAGCGAAGAAAACAAAGTGTTTATCTGAAGTCTTATCTTGCAGCACGACACCAAAAAGGATAGCTTTTCTCCGTTAGGTATTTATTACGCTGTAATGTTCCAACAAGCTAAAAGCGTGACGACCCATATTACCCTTCAAGTTAAGATGTAAACGCCTCTGAACAACATAAGAAGGAGAAATGTTACCGGCAACCCGAAATTACTCAGAGGGCAAAAATGCCATGTTGCCCTACTGTTGAATATTAGCCTATCATCGTGCACATATTCTTTAGTGCTTGAAGATGAGGTGTGCTTTCTTAGTGTTTGCAGATGAGGGAGGCCTAAGGCGGAATGCTAGCAGGTCTCTCAGGGAGGGAACTTCCGTCAAACGAGCATGATTGCCGATGGCAGAAAAAGAAGGAACACACGCATCCTTTCAATGAGTCGCAAGTTCGAGTACAAGACATGCTGAAATTCATAGGTTTTCCTTTTTGGCTCACGTTCTTGCTCCTCGAGGTGTTTTCTTATGGGCTATATTGGTATTTTCTCCTCTTAATTCCCTTTCCTCAGTAGTTATCGGGTTAGACTGGATCTGGCATGAAATGGAGGCTAACGTGGGGGAAATAATTTGTACGTGAAAAGATTCCAGCGCAACGCTTGATCCACATAACACATGCTAATTCTTGTGTTTAAGCTATAAACAATTACCCGCCGAAGTATTGAGAAACAACACCCAGAACCAGCTGCAATTACCTAAACCTACTC
>NC_090871.1:30212429-30247429 GCF_036669935.1 Montipora foliosa | reverse complement strand
TCCCGTCTTTTGCAATCCTGAAATGAAAGAAGCGAGTCAACCTGTAAAAGAGTTTCCAAATAGCATGCTTCAATAATTTTCCAAAATTAGATTTTGAACTCTTCGTCTGGTACACGAAATACAATGATTTTCTTGACGAGTAATATTTTAAGAAGCAACTCCCACAAGTCTCAATGCTGAGTTTTTCAGTAACGCGAAGGGCCCTCTTCTTTTGTGTTTGCCAGCTGACCTTGTCTTCACCACGGCCACGGAAATTAAAAGTACACTGAAGATCGTATAAACTACCACAAGAGCTGCTGACGACTTGAACATCACTTGAAATTCAATTGCCAACCACAGAACCACTGCCATTCCACAGGTCATCAAGGTAATGGTTGTAACCAGCCATAGGAAAGGAGCAATGCCCAGTAAAATAAATATAACCTTGAAAATTGGTGGCATCGTGGATTTATCTTCCCTTTTTTACGAAAATCTTCACTCCGCGGGCGATTGTTGTGACCCGATCATGTTCGTCATCAGAGTGCAAATCTCCTGATCAGCGGGTATTTGAAAGAGTATCACGTGACTAATTTGCTGCACGCCGTGGAAGAATCAATATGGCGTTGTTTCTTTTGACTCGAAGGCTTTCCTATAAATTTTTAGAAGCTAGATGGAGGTAGCGGCGAAAAAGTAGTAAGATATAATAGGAGAATAATTCTAGTAGAAGGAAATTCGCGATGATGTTTCAACAACCGCACCAGCAAACTCTAAAGTTAATTCAAAAGCCTCCCACGACCTCGTCCGCCCAACCAGTTTCATCTGCAGAGTCGCAGGATGACAAAGGCTTTCGGCAGCCCATCACTTTCGATGGAAAACGGATGAGAAAGGCTGTTATGCGTAAAACTGTCGATTATAACTCTTCTGTTGTTAAACAAATCGAGGTACGACTGTTTTAACTGCCCCTGTTGTAAGATTGTTCTGGCGAAAAGAATACGGGATTAATTCCATGTGTGTTTGACGCTTTGAAACCGACGCTTTCCGTTTCGATACGACTGCAGCCGGGAAATCGGTATTCCTGTTGAAGATTCCATTTCACTCTGAAAAGTCTGTTTTCGTCTTCCTCCCGCTCGCAAGAAAACAGGCATGATGACTCTCTTCCTAATTATTAGGCTTGAAGGCTTCTGACATTAAGGATGCTGTCTTCCAACTTTGGCAGCATATCACCCATCACACCTGTTTAATTCACAAGTAATGATCCTCAGTTTTATCCCTTAAATGGAGATAATCAAAAGCTGTCAAGGATGCTAAATTTACTGGGTTTGGAGAAAGTTAAAAGAATGTCCTTCAATCTGAGAAATCTTTAAAATTTCATTGAATTTTTGGCTTTTGAGGCAAAACCCTTTGTCGATGAAGAAAAAGAAGAAGAAGGATATGATCTAGATATTTCAGCAAAAACATCCTAACTGTCTGGTTTTAAAAATTATATAAAGTGTTCTATAATTGGATGTTATTAGCCTGCATTATCCTTATGCTTAGTAATTTATTTCAAACTTGAATTAATTAGCACTTGGTAATTTATTAATAACAAACTTTCAGTGTTGCAGCCCCTAAACTACAGAATAGACCCTTCCACAGTTTTTGACTGCCATATTGTCTGGGAGCCAAATATGGCTAAATTTACAGTAAATATGTGAGATTTTGGCTGTCTTTAAACATCTGTAGTGCTGCTAAAAAGAGACAGATTTCCAACTTTTGCCACTACTTTAAATAGTTTTATACATATCATTCATTCAACAGAAAATAAGGCCATTAAGGAAGGTATGACGTCCATAAATTCGAATACTAAATCTTCTCGTGTGGCTTCTTAATTTGGTGGCAATTTGCCGTGATGATTTTAGAAGGGTTGTATGGAATCTTAAAACTTCGGTTATGGTCGCTGTAGCCTGAATCTTTTCTTTATATTTCATGAAAATAATATTGGTATAAATGTCTTTTAAAGGACACTATCACTGTGGAAACTTGACCTTTTTTAGCGGCGCTACAGCCAAAATCCCATACATTTACTGTAAATTTAGCAGTGTTTACCTCCCAACCAAGATGGCCCCAAAAACCGTGTAAGGGTCTATTCTGTTCAATATGAAATTGGATCTGCCAGAAACCTAAACCAATATATATCTAAACTCAAAACCTGTTTGTTTTGTAAATGCTTACTGTTAACCTCCTCTGCACGCTGACGTTGCACTTTTTTCTACAGTTTGTTTACTGGTTATAGTTTTTAACTGTGTCATACTTTTTCAATTTCTCCTGGTTTTTTAAATTTGTTTTATGGTTTGATATTTCATGTTTTAAAGCGCTTTAAAGGCTTGTATAGAGACTGAACATTATGTAAATAATGAATTAGTATTAGTGACCGAGTTTGAGTCACATTTTCTAGATTAGCTGTAGCTATTTAGATGGTCCAACCTTGCTATTTTGTTTAAAATTCTGACTCTGCATCATTACCGCAAGTAATTATTTGTTATACAAAAATTTGGTTTATCAACAGAGTTGATAATGTAAATTGACCACCGTACAGAGATTCTAAAGGCTGACGTTTCGAGCGTTAGCCCTTCGTCAGAGCGAATGACGAAGGGCTAACGCTCGAAACGTCAGCTTTTAGAATCTCTGTACGGTGGTCAATTTACATTATCAACTCCGTTGATAAACCAAATTTTTGTATACTACTTCCCCACCGACGCAGCACCACAGTTTCTTTAGAAACTACCCCTTCATTCATAATTATTTGTTAGTTTGTTACCATAGTCTTTTCCATTTCGTAAATAGTGAATGAAGTTAACTGAACAATAATGTTATCGTTTTTGTTGAACTTAACCAAAAGTGCATTTTTCTGTTTCTTTCATATGCTTAGAGTACCGTTACACCAAAAAAATCACATTTGAAAGGAAAAATGGCTACATTTCATTTGTTCAGATCAACAAGGAAATACACCCAACAGTTACTTTATAGTAATCCCCTGTTTGGTAACAGTTGAAATTTCAAAGACATTCAAAATAATTTGAAGCTTTCATATTTGTTTGTGGCAGTTTTTATTTGAGGTATTTCAATCAGTTTTGTTATTGTCATAAGTTCCTTTATAACAGATTGAATTGAAAATGATTTTTGAATGGCATCTGAAATGTTTTTAGATTGTTACCTAAGACAGCTCAGCCTGTTGTTCTTTTTTTCCTATTTGCAGAATAGAAAATGGTTCAAAGATCTTAACAAGAGGAGTGGAATGCAGCCAGATGATTCATTTTCGTCAGATGTAAGTAACAGATAATTCTTTCCATATTTTTATCATCATTTAGGTTATTATTTTCATGCCATGTCTTTTGTACTTTAATTTTCTCCACAACATGTCAACCATTCTGGTGGAAACCTTAATTTTTTGGGCTTGTAAGATTGTATGAGATGAAGTCAGGGAAAAGATGTTATGGTTATTAAGTTTTATTTGCTTAAACATGCTGTACACCAGCAAACATTTGCATGCATGAAGTTGCCACACTAATTATTTGTTGCTACCATCAATTGCATCTGCCCTTCCAATCACGCATGATAAAAAGTGAGTGAGTGAGTGAGTGAAGCTATTAGTCTCTCCCCTAGGGGCTTTTCAGGACTAATTTACAATGTTTTTCGGGGGCTTTAGCCAGACTGCTTATTACACAGTTTACAATTTTATTTTAGGAAGTGAGAGATGCCCCCGTCCAGATAAGTTCAGACCACAACACCGGGGACTATGTCCCCTACTCTTATCGAATAGTGAGTGGGTTCTTTAACGTCCCATACTATTTAATTTCCAACAAGGGTTATGAGACTGGACCTCCGGTTTACAGTCCTTATCCGAGAAGGCTTGAAAGTCTAACCATTTGCAGATGTAATTACAAAGGTAGCACATTCTCCTCAGTTATTTTAAGACCCTGAGTGTTGGTCCGGCCGGAGTCGAACTCACGACCTCCCGCACGACAGCCCGATGCTCAACCAACTGATCCACCGGTGCGCGGTGGCTCAGTGAGTTGTTCAAAAACATGTCATGTTGACCTAACAAACTTCAATTTTTTGACAGCAAAACATCAAAGTTTCCCTACCTCTTTTATTCCTATAGTACACTGAATGGACAGATGACAGTTAAATTAAAACACTGAAACTATGGTGTTCTGAACAAATTCTGGTCAATTAGAACTCAACAAGTTTGTGGAGGTGTTGTAACTGAGTCCTCTGGTCAAATTCAAAATATTTGAACAGCTATAACGGAAAAGTAGACATCTTCGGTAAGAAACCTGGCACTTCCTTTGGAAGTAAACCCCTTCTCCATTAAATGAGCTGCATATTTTAGTAAATCAGAATCTACTTTGGCCAAAAACTCTTCGATAGTTCTGGGATCAGATGTTATTCTTTTCCTCTCTTTTGTCTTTTAAAAAATAACCTGTCAAGAAGCACTGGATAGCACTACAAATAGGTGGGAAAACTTTGAAGTTTTGGTGTCCAAATATTGAAGTTTGATAGGCCAACAGAACATGTTCTTATCATGTGCATGGAAGGGTAGATGCAATCGACAGTATTTTCGTTAGGATACTTCTTTTTGCTTTCAGTGTGAATTTCCTATCTCGGGAAGGTTACAAGGCTGGTGCATGTAATATTCACAGCTGTTTACTGCATGTGTATTTGTTACCGATGCATGTATTTTACAAGTGTTTTTGTAGTGAGGCTCAAATCAAATCAGTTTCCTTAGCCAAGATGTGGATCAGGAGACATCAGGGATTTAACTTGTTCCCATTTTCTGACAGGTTTTCCCACCAGGTTGTCTCTTGGCTAATCCAATTAATGCTGTGACTACCAAATTTGTGAGAACATCAACAAATAAACTGAGGTGTCCAATATTTTGTGTGGCGGTTAGTATAATATTCATTAATTTCTTGTTTGTAAATGCATGAGAACTTGTATTATTTTATTTAACAGGACTTTCATCCAGTATGTCCTACACCTGCAGAGCTACAAAGAACACCTTTTATATTCTTTTTGAAATCAAAAACAAAGGTGTTTTCGGAAAGGAAATGGTCTGAAAATTGCTTGAAAAGGTTCTAAACTCTTGGTTATAAACAGCAAAACATCCAAGCAGATCACTCAGTATTGGGCGGGATTTTGCAGATTTTTGGGAATTGTGCAGGTTTCATCGAATTGTGCAGTCCCGCACCCACGCATCCTGTCAGAAGTTCTGTATCGAAAATGTTTAAGAAGAGATACATGTATTGTAAAGAAAGAGCACAGCAAGAAATGTCTGGCTTATGTGCTGAAATGGGATCTAGAATTACTGGTCTCATCATTACTATTTTGATAGCATAAAGTTAAATTTAAGGAATTCAAATAAGATCTTAATGTGACAATAATAACATAGTAAAGGTTAACTCAAATTACATGAGACGCAAATTGCTGTCAAACCCAAGTCATGGTGGAATACAAGCTCTCACCAATGCACCAGCACTGCTCCCCATGATTGAGGAAATAAAAATTAAAAAATCACCATAGTTACTTGTATTCATGCAGCTGCTGTTTTGACAAGTGGGAAAGACATACATGTACATGTATCTTGGGGAGCAGAAAATATGGTTAGCATTCCCATAAGACAGATTTCTCTTCCCTTTCTACATGTATGTCAGCAATGTAAAGCGCTTCGAAGAGATAATATTTTTTGAAGGGTGGCTCAGGGATACTGAGCTGAGTACTCCTTTGCAGGAGTCAAACCTACAATTTTTTGATTACTAGTTCGGATGCTCTACCAATGAGCAATAGTAAACTCATGGAAGCCCTTCATCATCAAAGGTCTCAGGGCTGTTAATGTTAATATTGATGTGAAAGAATGGTTAAAACATTCAGTTGTGTACATTTTAAAACATATTTTAGTGGACACCAGAGGGACGCCGACTGGTAACAGGAGCGTCAAGTGGTGAATTTACACTGTGGAATGGACTCACATTTAACTTTGAAACAATTCTGCAAGTATGTAACTCAGCAAACAGAGAAAACAAGTAAACAATGCTGTTTGGTCTAGAATGTGATTTGAATACAACAAGTAGCTAGGGGTTTGGAAATGTGATTCCCAATCACTTTAGTGGCTTGGCTAATCCTCATAACTCATACATGTACAAGATCAAGGAGATAAGAAATTGAATTCTATGCATCAATAGCCTGGATTTTGTTTGCAGGTAGTTTACTTTTGAAGGGGTGAGCTCTTTGAATAGAAAAATCAAGAGGTGCTCATCTTGGAGAGGACAGTTGTAGCACTTACTAATCAACTTAGGCATCTGCCAATTGTTTGGAAGCAGTATGTTTTCCTTGATAAGTGAATTAACCCACTAAAAGTAAAGAATCGCAGACTGGAGAGCTTAAGAGATTTGTCTAAATGCTGTTTTGTGTCCTTGTTGAATTTGGAAATTTATGGATTGCTGGTCTGTTGTTGTGGTTTCCATTTCTTGCACATAGTTTTGAAACACTTTTATTTAGGCTCACGACAGCCCAGTACGAGCAATGGTATGGAGTCATGCAGATAACTGGCTGCTTTCATCAGACCACGGAGGCTTTATTAAGTACTGGCAGTCCAACATGAACAATGTGCAAATGTATGAAGCTCATAAAGAACCCATTCGAGGATTAAGGTTAGCAAGTTTGGTTCCAAGAACGCAGCACGGTGGACTGTTTTTAGCTGTTTTTGTCGGTATAGTAGAACTTCTCAAGCACTTTCTACAGTTAGTGTTGATAGAACGTGTGCAACACATTTTGTTTAGCAGCAGAGGCAGAATTTATAAGAGGTAACATGGTGCCCTACAGGCTAGTGTTTGAGGTGAAGCCAAATTTAATTCTATGAGTTCTCAAAAAGTGCCGACCATTTCGATGCCAATGGTTGCCAATTAGTTGGTTTTTGGTGCCTCACTGTCACTCTCAAACTATATTCTGTAGGGAAGTTCCCTATTGGGTAAATTATTTAATAAAGATAACCTAGTATTTACATTTAAGAATGCTCAAACCCCATTAAAAACAGCAATGGTTGAGCATATTTTTCCTTTAAATGCTTTAAATAAATAAAGAAGACGTGGGAAATAAAATGAAGCAGTTCAAAATAAAAAAAAAATGAAAACTCATAATAAAAATACAACCCAATTACCCAGCATCTCTAAACCTTCCATCTGCATTGATTATGAACTCCCTTGAGCATGCACATAAATCGTCACCATGTGGGTGCAAGGTAGCATCTGCCGCAACCCAATATTCAGCCTTGGTCTTTACGTTTAGTTGATATTTATGTTTACCTCTCTGGTTTCTTTGTTTGTACCTAAATGAAGCCTTGACAAAATGTTATCAATGAAGAATTTTAAAGTCACGGTCCTTTACAGTTTTGTTTTGTTTTGTTTTTTTGAGCTCCAACATCACACTTATCAAGACTATTACAATGTAGATCAGTTTCTTCACTGCATTAGGTTGAAAAAACAGGGATAAAGGTTGTTGGACCTACAACGGTTGTATGTTTAGTTTTTGAACTTTACCCTTCACTTTTCACTTATTATTTTGCCTTTATGAACATAGTATACGACGTTAGTATGGCTCATTGGTCAAATTTACTCACTTTCCTAGTTGCAAGATTCCACTATGTGCGTATCAGATACTACTGTATTTCCAGTATCTGATGCATTCTTTTCGTTCGTAACATCATTTTTTTTTTTTTTTTTTTTGTTGCATTTCTGGGACTCATTATTTCAATCCAAAAAACTTTTTAAAGCCAGTTTTGTACAATGTCTTCTTAATGCATTTATTTACAGCAGATATACCCATTTTCCTCTGGCCACTCTACAGAATACAAACTGTCTGCAAATAATCAGGGCAGTATGCAACATTGCCAACATCGCCATGTTTATTATTGGCGAATTGTTTTTTTTTTTGCTTGGAACTAGCAGAATCTTTGCATTTTGCCTGGAAATGAACTTTCCCTGATTTGTGCTTCATTTTCAAGAAATAAGTCATCTGATGCAAAACGTGTAAACAAGTTTGTCCCAATTTGTTTCCATGAAATAAAGCCTTAAATACTGTTACCTTTGTATTGAACAAACACCGGTAAGTGTCACTTCACTGATTCCAACATTTGAAGAAAACAAAGTCGTCCTTTCATTTTCCATTTCAAAGGCGTAGCTGATAGTATATATTTGCATAGCCGACAGCCATCGTGTGAGAGGAGGCAATTTTGAGCAAGTCTGAACAGCTACATGTATTTGTTCCATTCGAGGCATAATGGACATTGTTTTCAGTTTCCTGACATCAGATTTATTACTCGCTCACTTACTCATTGATCTGTTAGTACAGTCATTGTTTGTTTTGGACAGCAGACACAGCTTGGTTTTTAGAACTGATATGAAATTAGGATTTCAGACTAAACATAAACCACAGAATATCCTTTGATTTCGATCGAGGTATGGATAAACATTTAATAATGAAATACGAACGGCAATAAATGTAAGAATGCCCCATGACTGAAAGGGCTAGAATGCACAAAGATTGGTAATTTTTTCTTGATCAGTCTAAATTGGAATTACTGGTGATTGTTAATTGCACTTTTTGAGTTAAAAGGCTGGCATTTACACACAAGTCATGCAAACATTTGCCTATTTGGTTGGTGTTTGTTATTGTGGTATTGCACTGTAAGAGCGCAACACACTATGTCACCGGGTTGTAAGAGTGTAAGTCGTGGTGCCAATAGGCCTGCAGTGCTTGCATAAATCATGAAAATAAACAGGTCTGTTGGAAGCGTGCTTGAGTTTCAACGCAGTGAACCCCAAAATTGGCAAGAATTTGTGACGCTGATGAATAATAAAGCAGCTGCTATTTCCAAAACAATGGAATTACCTGGTGGTAAATAACCTGGTCAAGGAGAGTAAATTTTTGACTTTGCAGAAAACAATGGTCAACCTCAAGAGTTGGGCAATTGTGATCTTTGTGTTGAATTCACACATTTCTTTTTGAACTTTATAACGCTTGAAAGGAAAAAAAACCAAACTAACAAAAACAGAAACCCAGTGTCTTGCCATCCTGTTGACACAGATGTATCCTTTGTTTTGTGAGTAAACACGCAAGGTAACTTGATCCAGCCCCTTCAATTTTGCGATTTACTTGTCAGCCAATAGTACAATAGAAAAATTGAATGCAGCAAAAATCTCCCAAAATGTTTTTTGCCGATGGGAACTTTTTACATTCACAGTTCAAAGTTTATGTTGTGTTAATGTCAAAAATTTTGTTGCTGACGGCAAAATATTTTATTCTCGATCGACACATCCTGAAAACTTCCTTCTGCTCTTCCTGAAAACTGTGTATAAATATTTATTTGCTTTTGCATCAATATTTGTTTTGCATAAAGCAGGCTAACAAAATCTATACCTTGCTTAGTTCACATTTTTGAGCATTAAAATAGAATTTCTGTCCTGTTTCTGACAGCAAGTTGTATATTTTGAGGTCTCCCACTAGATACTAACCCTGTTGGACAAAGTTTAACTTTGGTGAACTATCATATCAGAAAGCTGTCAGACACTCAGAGTGCACGCTTAAACTTGTGATGAAAAGGGGAACTTGAAAATGATCAACATGTCGGCCTCAAAGCCAGTCTTTCTTGATTCCCTTTTATTTTCTGCAATCTTTCTGGGTTTAGTATTTTACTAGTAATCACATGTCCTCTCAGGGGGCTATTTACCAAGACATCTATCATGGCACTTAAATGATATATGGTACCAAAACAATAATTATCATGTACATGTACTATTCAAGCTAGGTATTATGCAAAAACAACTTGAATCTCCTGGAAGACAAAGCGCAGCTCAGTTGACAATTAAGGAATAAAGTGGTGTGTTACTGCACTACCACATGTATTTAATGCATGCATATTTTTTCATTACTTATCAGAGTGTATCTCTGATCTGATTTTTTTACTCTTGCAATCCATCTGATTGTTATCCCTTGTAAGGAAAATTGAACCACAGAACGACACAAAAAACCTCTGAGCATGGGGTAATTGGACCTGCGGGCTTCAAATTTGGGCTCTTTCTAAGAGAAATTTAAAAAATTAAATTCTCTTCATTTGTATCCCTTAATGCCATTTTCATGTCATCTAACTATTGTAGGTCTCATTTACGCCCACGTCAACTCTGCCCATACCTCCTGCTCCCAAAGACAGGGACGGCAGAGATTATTTTGTATTGGAGGGGCTAAACAAGCAAGCACCGGAGATGCTAACTTGCAGGGGGTTCTGGGAAAATTAGTCACCAGAAAATTTTGAAATCTTGAGGCTCGGAAATGCTACTTTCAGCATCGTCGACGAAATATCAAAAAACTAAACCTGTATCAACCGTAAAATGACAGATATTCTACTTTTTATTTTTGTTCCTTGCTTGAAATTGGGGGGAAGCTAAAGCCCCCCTGGCTCCGCCATCCCTGAAAAAAAAGGTACATGTGAAGAGGGCCATCACTCACCGGTAATGCTTGAATTACAATCTTACCCCCATCCAGCTTTCTGATGCCATCTTGGTTGAGGGGCAAACATGGCATAAATTACAGTGAATGTATGGGATTTTGGCCAAACTCAAACCTTTACAACTCTGCTGTTAAAAAGCAGATTTCAAACATTTTTGAACTTTTAGTCATTTTTTTAATATCATTCACTTGACGGAAAATTAGATCATTGCACAAGGCACCACGCCTGAAAATTGGATATTAGAAATCTCTTCATGTCGCTTCAAATTCCACAGAAACTTGATTAATTTTGTTTACAAGGGTTTGAAATATGAAATTTACAAATTTCATTTACAGCCGTGATTGATTGTCCAGCTTGATTGTCATAGTCATACTTCACGAAAAATAGAAGTGCTTTTTGAGGGGTATGCTCGCTATCCATATCATCAGACCTTAACGGTTCAAAGTCTGCAAATTTCCCTAACATTCACTGTTATTTAAGACTTGTGTGGTCCCCCCCCCCCCCCCCCCAATCGATATTGCATCAGAAACTGAGAAAAAGACGGCTATTTGCCTTTTAGATCTTGATGCCAAACATTCCAAACATGAAATATCTATTGCCAAAGGCACCAATAATAATAATTTTATCATTATAACCAAAATAAGTTGCTTTTCAAAACCAGACAGCAATCTAGTTTTTGAGTTCCTTTTTTATTATATTCGAGAGAATTTGTTCCCCTTGCACTGGTACTGTCTTACCCAAAATAGAGCTTTTACAGAGTTTTGTATTTTAAAGATGGATAAAGGGGAAAATGTCCGTATCAGCCTTCCTCCCTTCAAACAAATCACATGAAGGATCTGCAAAATCTTGCAAAACATCCATCAAAAGTGATTGTGTCAATGAAATCATACCTTCCTTGGAGGGGTTATCCCAGATATGCAAACTGCAATGAACCCTTCAAAAAATGATTCAATAGTATTCTAATACTGAAGAAGAAATAATACCACTACAATACAATACAATACAATACAACATTCTTTATTTAACGAAGGTAACATAGTTAACCCAATGAGTTATCTAACTTACGGCCTTCACCACTGCTGTGAAACTAAGGTTAAGATAAGCAAATATTTGCAAAACATTGTTTAAACATTCCTATCATAAAAGGTGAGTTTTTACTCCCACTGACACTTGACATTGAAGATTTTGGGGAGGTGAATTTAAATCTTAATAATGTAAGCCTTTGTGATTTTGCTAAAGAAAACATTCACTTAATGTCAAAATTGTGCCCTTGAGACTCTTTAGGTGCCCTAGGATGCCCCCAGTTGAGGAGTGACTCCTAGGAGTCAATGGGTTAAGTAAAACGTGGCAACTGCAACCACCATGAGCAAGCAACAGCCCTGAAATAGACAGCTGTAGTTTTGGCATTCACAAAATAAAATTACATGTATGCATGAAAGACAACAAGTGCTGTTATTAAAGAGAACTTCATTTTCCATTTTTCTCTAGACATACATGGTTGAGGAAGCATGAAAACCAAAACCATAGCTGAAATGTTAAAAACAAAAACAATGAACAAGTTCGTAATTATTGACACTGAAAGCAATCAATCAATTTCAATCTTCAAGGGCTCTCATTTGTGCCTTCGATAAGCATTTATAGTACCAAGCATGACAACTTATTCCTTCACAAAGCAGACAGCGAGCTCAGAGGGCCCAATCCTTTTTGGGGCAAATTGCATGTCCCCAGAATATTATTGGGATGTAAGTCAGAGAAATTCTGTTGTCGCTGTCCTCCTGAGACTGTAGAAATAATCCCCTGGGAAGAATTTTAATCATGTTTTCATTTTTCGATCAGTATAAATGTAGTGGGTTTTGTGGGGGATTTTCTTTGTCATATTTGTTTGAGCACATATTGCTCATCTAGCTATCATTTTGTTGATGGTTTCTACAGTTCTTTGAGATGTTGATAAAAGAATGAAATATGAAAACACCCCTTAATATGTGACAACTGTAGTACCAGTCATCAAAGTAAAACTGGTTGACAGGACATCCAGACTTATTGGCCACGCCCTTTATTTTATCCAACCAAACCAAAGGTTTCGCCATTGACCACAATGTTGTGAGAATTGTGGGCATTTCCTTCAAGTTTTGCATTGGCAGGTCATACACCTGTAGATGAACCAAATAACTCCCAACTTGGTTATGGCCGTGGTTTTGTCTACGAAAGTCCTACCCTTGGGTTAATCCTTGCTGAATTTAGGGCTAAGCCTGGTCATTAATGCAGTTTCGTTTAAACCCAGTTGAAATTGGCTGACACCTTAGTCATCATGGACTGATTGTCATTTCTTATTGTGTTATTTGATTTGTGTTTTAAACTGAAGTTCATTGACTGTCCTCAGCCAACAACTCAAAACCAGTATGCAGTGACTGCATCAACTAAACTGACAAAACTGACATTGAACACCACATGCTACCACAATTTATTTTTGGACCAATGTTTGTTGTGGTAACTGGGGGAAATTGAGATAAAGCAGATGCACACAGTTATCTTGGAGGACCAATGTCACAGAAATCATCCCTTTTTGGTTTCTCCAATTTGTCAGACAAGTTGTCATGTAGCCATTTTATGCATTATGCTTTCCTTCAAGGCCTCTGTTTGCGATATCTAGTGATGACGCATGACACATGATGCTATTTAGTCACCTTTGAACCAGAAATTAGGCAATTAAGTATATTCTAGGGGATTAGCTACCAGTAATCTCTTGCACATCACATATTAAAAATTGGGCAACCTGTACCACAACCTAATCAAAAGGAAAAGACAACATCGACAATAACAATATTATATAATTGCAAATAATAATAACAATAATACAGTCATTGTTCTTGTCACGTGTCAAAGTTCTAAGCAAGGCCGTGGGAGGACACATATTCAATATTCATATGGAAAAATAATTCTGATATTTTATCCCCATACTAACAGACATGTCCGGACATAAATTAATTCGGAGCAGGGTTACAGCATTTGCTAAAGACTGATTGAATTAAGTTGACAATCTTACGGCAGTAATTTCAAAGAGGTACATAAATTGAAGTGAAGACAATAATTGAAAATAATGTTTTCATGAAAGACACTTGGTGCAAAATGAAAGTCATGGTTATAGCACTAATCTTGAAAAAATTTTTCAGATACCTTCACAAGTTGCAGAAATCCAGTTAATTTTAATTACTGATCATATGACAGTTGCATTATTTTAATCAAAGGAATGTAATTTCAAAGTGGTCAATGAAAATGTTTCTGTCAAACTGAGAAAGGGCAAGGTATTCTGGATCTTTGATCCATCTCTTACAACCCAAGTGTTTTTTTTTCCTTGATTGACTAACTGGAGAAAAGTACTCAAGTAGTCAAGTTGTAGAGTGTGAATCAAGATTTCTGCTATTATAATGTCGTGAAAATGTAATTTGTCTGTCTATATGGTTCGGAGTAGGTCTTCTGTCATTGTTATGTAATGTAATCTACCATTGTCATGTTCCGTACTACTCATTTGTAGTTGACATGAACTGAGAGACACATTGAGAGAGGATGTGTTGTAATCATCAGTCCAGGTCACTGCCAATGAGAGGTTGGTTAGTTGGAAAATGAAATAAAACATGTGATACAAGTAATAGCAATGAACTTCATTGCCTTTATTCTTTATCACAGTCAAACAAAGAGCAAAAAATCCTTGATTTGATCACCATACTTTTTATTTCCTTCCCATTAAAGGGTCAAATGATACCATCTTTTTCCTGTAGTCATGTGTACATGTAGAAGTATAGTCATCACAAAGAAAACTGTGTAATCATATGTAGACTTGATCAATTCTCTATCCAACTACATGTACATGATACATGAATTCCGAAAAAAAAGTTACATGACCCTGTGATTCAAGATCTAGACACTACTTCGCCTGCCCTTCCAGACCCTGGTTAATATGAAATGTTGTAAAGGGACACACCATGGCACTGGGCTGTGAATTAGGACATTTTTAGTAGCACAATTTTTAACAGTGAACCACATGACATCAGGATGAATGATAATCAACTTTGTTATCCTTAAAATGACTCGGTTGCAGATGTCCCACCATTAAGTATGGTGGTTTTGAAACAAGCTTACTTTCCAAAAGGATACTTGAATTTACATTATGACATGACCCCTTCGAACATATAGAAAGTGTCTTGATGCCTAAAAGTGTAAACTGCTGCTTGAATTATAACTAAATACAGAACCTTATGTAAAAACTTACTTAAGCCCTTTGAGGGTAATAGTGATATACTTTTGACAGCTCTTCTTTTAAATTAACTGATTACCCATCATGAAATGCCAAGGTCACAAAAAAGTGATGCAGAAAATAAGTTGTACACAGTGCCACCCTTAAAAATTGTAATGTTTTTCTTTGTTGCACCAAGTCAAAGTGGATGTAAAAAAAATTAAATGTGTGCCTGGATTGAAATTAACATAGTTGCTAAAACAAGGAATGACCCAAAATGAGCTACAGTGGTATCTAAAAATGAACTAAAATGACTTAAAATGAGCTACAACGGTATCTAGTATGATCTAAAATGACCTAAAATGAATAGGTCATTTTAGATACTGTTGTAGCTCATTTTAGTTCAGTTTAGATACTGTTGTAGCTCATTTTAGATCATTTTCGGTCATTCCTTGTTTTAGTAACTACGTTGAAATTAATGCTACTACTATTACTACTACTACTAATAATAATAATATAATACTATTGAAATGTCCAGCCAGCCCTGACCATTCTCATTCAGCCCAGTCCATTCAGATTGTTTCGGGGTAATTCTCAGGTCAGCTTTGATGATTTTCTTGTGCCTCTTACCAGTGGGCACTCTCAAAAATGCATTTTCCAATCTGGGCTGTAGCATGGCAGCCATAACTCTCAGCATGATGAGGATAATCAAAAATAAGGTTTTTGTGATGACTTGCTATGGAGAAAATCCACCTCAGACACAAGTTAGAGCTTCATTTAAGTAGCTGTAACCTTTAACCCATTGATGACTCAAATCTATTGAGTCTCACTCCTAGCTAGGAGTCAATGGGTTAAGGAGACATTGATGTAGCACATGTCCAGAAATGCAGGCAGTGGCAGATTTGGCTAAATTTGCAAAGAGGGTGACATGTGGTGGATTTGGCCAAATCCTCCGTTTTGCCATTGCCTATATGTCTGGATTTTAGTGGAGATATGTAACAATTCAGTGGATTGAAATAACCCTAACCCTAACCCAGTAGTTTCAGTAATTACCAACAGTTGACGAAAAGCGTCAGCTACTTTGCCAAGAGAACCTTTTTCCATATATTGAAGTAATTAAAGACATTCTTTCTAACCTAAGATTAAAATTCATTTTGACTATGACAACAGTCATTAATTAACCCATTGATGAGTAAAATTGTCTGGCATGAGACAGTGTCGGCACGACTGTTCCGCGGGTGAGAGGTAGGGGGTGAAGGGTACCATAGCTGAAACAACCCAAACCTTTACAAAAATGCCTTAGGCCTGGTCATTATCAGCATCATGTTTAGGCCTAATGTTACCATTTTTGTAAAGGTTTGGGTTGTTCCAGCTATGGTACCCTTCACCCCCTACCTCTCATCCCCTACCCCTCGCTGCCAGAATAGTTGTGCTGGACAGAGTAAATCTATGAATTCTCACTCTTAGGGTCAATAGGTTAAGACTAGCCCACAGCTTTTTTTTCCTGGAGATTCCACACTAATGTGCATAGCTGGGTTAGTGAGAGGTAAGGGTCTATCCCAGCATCATGATGTCTGTGCATTGTAGGCAGTTTCTGATGCCCTTTTAGGAAAAACCTATTCCTTTCTCCAGCTTCAATGGGTCAAATGAATGGGCAAAGTTTGCATCCAGTACAGTATTATTGACATAATTTCAGGAAGAGTGAAACAGGATAATGGTCTGCTAAGCCTTAATTCGCTTCTCCATGTGCGCTGTTTAAGGAAAGAAAAGAACTGTGATGCAACCTGGACATTCAGTCCAGGGTTGTAGTATTGTTATCAAGTAACTTTTGGCTTGTATTACATAAAAATAAAACTAGATTGTGATGTTCTCTTTCAGCTTCTCTCCAACAGACAACAAGTTTGCCTCTTGTTCAGATGATGGTTTAGTAAAAATTTGGGATTTTTATCGATGTTCTGAAGAGAAAGTACTTAGAGGTAACTGTCAAAATGACTTGGTCTCCACTTTGAGAATCACATTTAACCTGAAATAGCAATACAGTGTGCTGTTTAAGATTCAAAATTCTAGGCAAGAGTCTTTCCCAACCTGAAGAGTGTACAAGAGGAAAAGTGTAAATCCCTACGTTACCAAATCTAAGCGTTCTTTAGTTCATAAATATGTGCTGAATGACAATACTCTGGCACCAGTTAAGAAGCATAAGCACTTGGGCATTTGAATTGAATCTTCATTGGGGTAGCACTCCCATATCAACTATATTGTTGTTAAGGCAAATCAAGTGTCTAGCTTAATAAAGAGAACTTTTGGATCCAAAGATCCTGTGGCCATAAGAACGGCTTTTAGTTCTTTAGTTTGTCCTGTTTGAGAATATGCCTGCCCAGTGTAGAATCCATAATTATTTGGTTAAACACATTCATAGTATTGAATCCATCCAGCAGCATGCTACTCATTTACTATATGGACCAGAGAAATCTGACTTGGAAAGGCTAGCTGAACTTAACTGGTCAACATTGGCGCTCAGAAGGAAATACTTTTGCTTGATTCAACTTTGCAAGATAATTCGTGGCTATACTGATATGGCTTACACCAAATATTTTGCTTTGATGGGCCTGACAAGAACTAGAAGTAACCATGACTGTAAAATCAGGCCTAGGGCAGCAACGACAAACTATTTTAAATTTTCATTTTTTAACCGCTTTGATAATGAACTTTCTACCTAAAAGCTCCCCTCCCTCCCTCCAGTTCCTCCCTCCAGCCTGCAGAATACGTGGACAGGCTTTGTTCTGATGGGATTTGCTGGACAAGAGGACCTAGCTAGCCTAAATTGGCTACTGATTAATCAAAGATTGGATGTCAATATTCTAAAACTTACATAAAATAACATTTTGCATCACTGGTGAGTGCCAAGGTGGAACTGCATCCACCAATCGCAGATTTCTTCCAGTTAGTATCTCAAGAACAGCACCTGCAAGGGTGTGTTGTGCCATGCTAGGTTTTGTTTGGAGCCAGTGCCAAACAACCCACTAAAAAATGTGGGAGGCTTCCAGGAGCATTTCCACATAATTTGCATAGTTTTGGCTTACTTCCTTGAGTGGTGCACATCTTCTGTGATTAGTAAAACTGTGTTGAATAGGTTGTTCATAAAGTTCTGTCATGCCTGCAATGGTATGCATTGGTGCACCTGGCCACTCCCTCAGCCAAGCAAAGCATCCATGCGGGGGTTAGATCATCCTCTTCCCATCTTGACATTTGGAACTTTTCTTGCCACCTCTCCTCTTGGATCGTGCCATGGTGCTCAGCAGTCACAACTTTCTCAAAAAGGTATTGATTCTTGCCATTAGTACCTCCTCTCTGTAAAGAAGGGGCTAGGAAAATCTCTAACTCCCTTTGCAAACTTACTGGCCTCTTTGATCAGTAATTGATGCCTTGGGCAGTGGACTGTTCTTCAAAGGCCCTTACTAAGCCGACAGCAGTAGTTGGTTAAGCGCTGTGACTCTGTTGCTGTTGGAGAGAGGGCTGACAGAAAGTCCTGCAATAACTGTGCTGGTGCTCAAGGAAACATCCCTGATGAAAGCAATGGTTTTCTGACCCATGCGCCATCCTTCAGGATTTTGTAGCTGGACACCCTTCCTTACCTCCTCCTTACCATTCAGTACATTACGCTTCTTGAGATTCCATTATAGCCCGGTGCCCCCATTGACACTTGAGCCATCTTCATAACTCTGTTCAACTAAGTGATTGTAAGGCAGGGTTTAACTCCTCACCCATTAACTCCACTAAAGATTTGTGGTTGAGATCACCACTCCAGGAAACATTGTAATTGGATATTGTCTTGGTTAATGGAATCCATTCCAAGAACAATAGAAATAAACGTACTCAAATTACTGTATGTCAATACAAAATTTGGTTATTAATAGGAGGGAAAAGCAGCTAGGTCTATACATAGGTAGACCTCTTGGAGTATAAAAGAAACCTAACATATTTAACCTATGTCACATCAAATGGAAAGCAAAAGCTCCCATCACTGTACCAACTCTGTCCACTTTGAGGCAAAAGTGTATTGTCATCAATAGGCATCTTTTTTTTACAGGGCATGGTGCTGATGTCAAATGTGTGGATTGGCATCCAACAAAGAGTCTTTTGGTGTCTGGAAGTAAGGACAGCCAACAACCAATCAAACTTTGGGATCCCCGCACAGGATATCCATTGACAACTCTGTAAGTCATATTTGCTTTGAGAGGCCTAGATTTTCTCTCATTACTTAATTTTATCCCCTTGAAGAAAAAAAAGAAATATTTGATCTGTCTTTTCAACCCAGTTATAGACCTCTTTCATAATGGCGGCCAAATAAATTATTCTTTTGTTTTAAAGCTAATAAGCCCTACTAACCTCGTTACGACAAGCAAATTTCAAAAGAATATTTGTTTTAAAATGAGGGCAGTAGGTCCAATTAACATAAATACAAAAGAATGTAAAGTTGGTCGCCATTTATGAAAGTGGTCTATAAGCTAGTGGTTTAAAACTTTTTATATCAGATTCTTATACAATCACTATATTGATAATTGTTAAGTCTTTGCCTAACCTTATTGATGACTGCTTAAATTGTCTCAAGACCTATTGTTGAAATTCCTGTTGTCCATTTGTTTTGTGTCCATATGAAGGCATGCTCACAAAAGCACAGTAATGCAGGTCAGATGGAACCAGAATGGAAACTGGTTATTGACAGCTTCTCGTGATCATCTGTTGAAGTTGTTTGATATCCGTGCAATGAAAGAAATGCAAACATTCCGAGGTCACAAGAGAGAAGCCACAGGTTAGAGAAATGTAGAGTGATTTGTAGTGCTGAAAAATGGTGATTTAAGAGAGTGGAATCTAACAAGATTAGAAAGGGTTGCTTTTTAAATAAGGTTTTAAGTTAGTATTGATCTGCACCAAGAATATGCATGTTTTTCCTACCAAAAGAAAACATTCTTTTTTCGTTTTCAAATCCCAAGCAGAATTTAAAAATGGTCAAACATGTTTACTTTTGATGGATATATTAGGAGGCTAACTATGTACAGACGATTTATTGGAGTTTAAGTACATTTTCATTTTATTAATATTTGATATAAGTTATATTTGGAAGGATTCTTTGATTTTGCTTCAGTTGACCACTCTTGCCAAAGAACAAGGTCTTACAATGATAGTTTGATTGGTTCTTTATCAAAAAGACATGATTTGTTTTAACTAATTCCTTTAAAGGTCTCCTTTACCGTTGGTGCTTTTTTACTTTTGTTTGAAATTTGCAAAGTAGAACTCTTAAGTGTTAATATCATCTTGTTCAGTCACCAGCATCCCTTCTCTGCAATAACTGTGCCATGTCACAATAATTTTGTTGTTTTGGTCATTTTGGTTTTCTGTCAAGTCTTCTTGCATAATTTGCTGTCTTTAAATTTAGTTATAGTAAACACATTTTATCTCATTCACCTGATTACTATAGATCTGCTTTGTGTCGTGAGGTGATTTTTTTGCAGTTTATAAAATGAGTGAGAATCATTTTGTCTTTGTTGGACCATGAATTATTATTATCCTTGTTGTTTTAGCAATTAGCTGGCACCCTATCCATGAATCTCTGTTTGTCAGTGGTGGCTCTGATGGCTCTATGATGTTTTGGGTGGTTGGGTGAGTATAGCATTACAGTGTGACGCACCTTACCGTGGCCACCTAACAAAGTTTCTTACAAATTATATGCCAATAAGGGTGTGCAAATTTGATTGACAGTCACGTTACGCCTCCTTGCAAAGTTTGTATGGTTATAAGTTGAACACCGTTGCATGGGTTGTTGAGTTGACATAATTATTTACAAGTAGTTGTCAAATGTGTAAGTTTGTTGGGTGGCCACGGTTAGGTGCGTTGCACTGCAACATGTCTAAAATGCGTTGATTATTCTGTAAAACACAATGTTTTGCAATTTTCTTACCTCCACTGTACCTAACATTAAAATCTTAAATTCTGATAGTCCCCTTTCCCTTGGAGGTAAGCTGTGAATGTCCTTGGTGTAGGTATGAACTTTTTTCTGAAATACCAGGGTGAAGACCCTTCGTAATTCTTATTTTTCCTAACTGACTAAATACAGCAGAACCTCTCCTTTTGGACACCTCTATTCAGGGGACACTTCCTTTCACTGGACACAATTTGGTCCCGGAAAAGTGTTCATGCTAATAATAATTGTATCCAACCCAACCTCTATTCAGGAGACACCTGTCCTGGTCCTGGTCCCTTGAATGAAGGTTCCACTCTATATGGTAAATTTTACAGAGGATGTGTACTGGCAATAGAGCTGGCACCTAACCATCTTCAATAAGAATTAGAGGTTCTAGAGAGCCATGTGATATTATTACTTATGAAGCTGTACATTTTGAATCAGGGCTGAGAAGGATGTAGGTAACATGGACCAAGCTCATGAAGGGATGGTATGGAGCTTAGCATGGCACCCTTTGGGACACATACTGTGTTCGGGATCCAATGACCACTCCAGGTAAAATAGCTGTTTACCACATAATCACCCCTTAAACAGGGCTGTCAATAAGGGCCAATAGCCGGCCAAAACCACCAGCTAGTAAGCCATCGTCAATGGTCTACATCATATCATTTTACCACCAGTCAAGATGAAAAATCTTACACTTGTTTAATTATCATGGAAGAAACTTTTAAAACATTCCCCCCCCCCCCCCCCCCTTTGTGAGTGAAATTGACGGCATATTTTCAAAGATTAGACAAGAGAAATCGCAACAAAACTGTTCTTGCTTGATCGTTGGTGCAAGTGATGTGAATTGCCTGGAACATTGAACTGAACAGTTCACAGTCTTGCGCTTAATGTGATGAAACAACATGGCGTCTGAGAAAGAACGTTTTTCCATCCTCAGTTAAGTGTGCCAAGCTCACTTTCATGGTCACCTACTTTTAATTATAAGCCTTCTACTTCCAAATTTATTGACATGTCTGCTTAAACGAGTGCAGCTTATTGTAGCTCCATTTGGCGTGTGATAATGTAGCTATATTGTTTTTTTTTTTTTTTGCTTTTTTAGTGATAAGAAAGATTGGATCTCACCAATCATGCAATCATGTAGTGTCATAGTGACTATATGATCAATACCCTTTTGGTGGTGCAGAGCTTTTCATGATTTCATGGTCTATAGTGATGGCTGAGGTGAAATTGCTATGGCTGCACTTTGCACCCAAAAAGAAGGCAACAGAAGGCACTTGCACTATACCTTGTCTACTTTAATTGGTGTTAAAATCCTAGGTCATTGTATTTTGAATGGTACTTAAGTACCGGTAGTAATGAAAGGAAAGGCTTGAACAGGATTTGAAGCCATAACCTCTGCAATATTGGTGCAGTGCTCTAGTCTACCAGTTAAGCTGCTCTCCAGCCAACTGGGAGCTGGTCATTTTTTGACTTCATAATAAACCTTTAAAGGATGTAAATATAAAGAGACTGTAGATGAAAGTTATGTCATATTTAAGTGTGGAAAGAAGAATAATAAGGTTTTATACTGTTACAGTCACTAACTTTACTTAAGTGGTAACGAAAGGAAGGCATGACAAATTCAGGCTTTAATGGAATTCAGACCCATGGCCTCTACAATACTGGTACTGTGCTCATGCAATTGAGCTATCAAGCTCTCTGAGAGCTGGTCTTTTTTCTGACTTCATAATAATTTTGGTTTCCAATAGTTTCAAGTAAAGAGAACTATCAAACCCACTACTTATTTTAGGACCCTGTCATATTTGTTACTCAGTCTCATTGATCTTCATTGCTTTTCTTAAGCAAATTTTGGACACGCAACCGACTTGGTGACAGGATGAGAGACAAATACAACTTGAATATTCTTGATACTGAGGATGATGCGGGTGAGTTCTAGGTTATTTTTACCATCGTAAGGAAAAAGAAAAAGGAAAGAATGGAGACTCTTAATGCTGGTTTTCATTACCAGGGCAGTGGTCAGCCTAATTTCAAAAGATTCTGAATTCTGCTGGAGAGGTAGAAATGTACTTTCGATTAATTAAACAAGGAGGTTATTCTGTAACCTTTTCTTTACATTACTTGAACCAGGCTTCTCATCCTCTTAAAAAATACCATAATGTCTAAAAAGCAGCGTAAGTCTTGCATCCAATAGATTTGCCAACAATATTAATATTTTCTGTGTAAGTGATGTCTCCTCAATGTTTTAGAAAGTCACTGCTTACGAGCCAGAAGGCCCATCAGGCCGGCGCTTAGCATGAAGCGACTAGGAGTATTTCTACTCCCCCCTGGATGGGATGCTAGTCCATCGCAGGGTTACCCCCAGCATTTCGCCAGTACCCATTTATACACCTGGGTGGAGAGAGGCACTGTGAGAGTTTAGCGTCTTGCCCAAGAACACAACACAATGTCCCTGGCCAGGACCCGAACCCAGACCACTCGATCCGGAGTCAAGCGCACTAACCATGAGGCCACCATGCCTCCCACAAGGAGTAACTTACCCTCTGGGTAAAAACTTGTTTCCGAAGTCTGTTATCCAGAATTTATCAGATTGCCTGCTTGCGTTGTGTGACTAAAGTGACTCTGCACTTTTGCATAGTTTGGAAATTTTGCAAAAAAAGTACTGTAAAAACCCACAAATAAGTGCATTTTGCATAAATGAGGAATAAACATCCTTTAGGCCTTGTTGTAATCTA
Organism: Montipora foliosa; assembly: GCF_036669935.1. Lineage (NCBI taxonomy): Eukaryota > Metazoa > Cnidaria > Anthozoa > Scleractinia > Acroporidae > Montipora > Montipora foliosa. Next base: position 30,223,982 of record NC_090871.1, on the reverse strand, counting down.
GATATCCATAGTCAGATCCTGCAGAGCACATAGACTGTCAAAAATATAAACCTTTGTGGTAGCACTTATCAGTGACCAAGTTTAAGCTTCTAGGCAAAAACTGCATATACGGCAGAAATGGAAGTATAAGTGCTTAAAAACTGTGTTCAGTCACCTTAAGTCAGACCATTAAGTCACAATTTGTTTGCTTTTTGGGTAGAAGTGGAGAATAAACATTATTTGATTGTCTATGCTAGGTAACTTGGGGAAAAACAAACACTGTACCTTGAGTTAAAAAGAATTATGAAAGTGATAAGCATGTGCACTATTGGTTAGTGCAGCTTACAAATCTACCTTGAGGCATGAATATGCTATCGAACATTTAGTGGAGGCAACAGACATATCCACCATAATTTTCACTGTGTTGAAAGACTAACATTCGTGTACACTTTGAAAAGTAATATATAGTGACATTTATTCTTGTTATTTGGGTCAAGATCAAGGTAGACTGCAAGCAGTCCCTTCATAAATCAGTCGAGCGACCGGCTTTTATGAGGCAGTCGTGTTTTATCATGCAAACAAATAGAAAGACCGAGGGAGGCTCCACCTCAGTCTTTTTGTTAGATTGCGTGACAAAACACATCTGCCTCAGAAGAGTGGGCCGCTCGACTGATTTATTAAGGGACCTAACTAATTAGAGAGTAATGTAAAGTGCTAGGTTTCTACCCCATATGAACCATGTGAGAGTTAGCCCTACTAATGGAAATGGACCCACATAAAGACGGAGAAAAACTCTGACCAGGTTTGATTCCCACCCTGGTCAGAATTTTTCTCTCTGTCCTTGTGTACGGCCAACGTTTGTAAAAACGTAACCCTTCCTTGATTTATTAAGGGACTGCCCACAGTCTAAGGTCAAGGCAGCAAAGGCAGAGACAAAGCTTCCTCCTCTGGAAGGGCTCACTTGAAGAAAGATTTAGATTGACCTTTCCTTTTGTTTCCCTTTACACAAATTTGTCTTCACACACTCATTGTTTATTGCTGCTTTGTTTTATTTAGTGTGCAGTGACAATACCATTTACCTGAAAATCCCTATTGAGAGGCCCATTGAAACTCTACACACCCTATGTGTTTGCTTTCAGATGGTGACCAAAATCCACTTTTGAGTACAGCTATCCCAGGAATGGACACAACTCTTAATCCAGCCGACGATTTTCCAGATATTGACAGATATGACTTGGGAGAAAAAGGTGTGACTACATGCATTTTTCTGTTCTTCTTCTATCAAACCCTTTTTGTGAAACTGGGGTTGATATCAATGGAATAAGACATTTGACTTCAATTATAAATTATTCATTACTTCACATTGATCTGTTGTAGGTCCCTCTCTGGGATTTGGAAATTCACCAGCAAGCAAGATCACGCCCACGCGACCAAAGCATTTTGAATCGCAGAATCCTGGATTTACCCTTCCAATTTTCAAAAACAGTCCAACAATTCCAGGACTTGAATCTCTGGGAGAAATGCGCTCTGGCCACGAAAATGGGAATTCCACATTGCGACCAGAAGCCCCGCCATTTAACCCTGGAGGGCTTATGGAAAGGAACCAAAAAGGTCAATTTGAACCCCCTGCTCCACAAAGGCTCATACAAGCTAACAGTTTTAAGCAAGAGCCAAGGCAAAGGCTATTTGATGGGGCTCAAGGAGACCGCAAGCAGTTTGGTCATAGTCAATTTGATGGAAGAGGACCGGCAAGAGACTCCTGGGATGAACCAAGAGGCCCTCCTGGGGACTTTAAACCCTCCAACTGGCGTGATCAGGCCCCTAATGATATTAGACAAGGCCGGGATTTCAGACAGGATGAGGAAGGTGCAAATTTCAGGAGAGCTCCTGGTGAAAATCGTAATGGACCACAGGGTATCCTGGGGTCGCCTCCAAAAAATTATGAAATGGACTCGAGACCTGGGTTACTTGGGCCTCCTCCATCATCGCAATCTCAACAAATGATGCAGGGATCTGGCGGACCACAGAGTGGACCTAACTCACAAGGTGGCAACGAGTTTCCTAATCAAGGTAGATGTCTTTTTTGAAAGGGTCATGTGAGGCAAAGGTTACCCAAGCTCAGAAATATGAGGATTTGTACATGTACGGGAATCCAGATAAAAGCCTCAAGAAAGATAATTTTGAAAAGATTCTCAATTAAAATGCCTGACCTTTTTGCCATAGAAGGTACAGGTGTAGCTACCTTCCTGTGTGGTTGTTTTCCAGATTGGACGCGATTTGAGCCATTTTTCAATTCCTGGGTTGTCAACGGTATAATAAAATCCCAAGGCAGTACACTACATTCGCAGGAGCCCACCAATTTGAGTCAAATATTCCTGGATAAAGTGGCCAATTCCACATCAGATTGAACTGTAACTTCAACCCACCATCAACGCAACAGCTGTCCTGCGAGTGACCTCAGGCGGTAGTTTGTTCACTCGATTGCAAGAAAACAGCTTCCAAAAGATGCTCTTTACCGATTAAGCATCCACGGCTTCCACCGTTGTTAACAAACTGAGCGTTACCGGGGTGGCAAGACCGTAGTTTGTGAACCGCAAATTTCTTTACTCCCCAGGGTCCCAACATGACTGTATTGTCTTAGTTGTCCAATCACAGTCACGCCGCCTCCTCCGTGTTTAAGCTGGCATTTTGGTCCTCCCGATAACTTTTCAGGCATATGGACACTTTCATTAAGCTCTTTCCGTTGAGCTTCAGTTCTCAATTTTCCTTGTTGTACTAATTGTTTTTGAGCAATCTTTTTCGTTGTAGATGTACCTTTCATGTACAGATATGGTACAGATATGGTACAGATATGGTGAAGTTTACATTTAGACAACTTGAACTGGGATTATTGTTGCAACGCTGCTTTCCATAAAAAAGTAGTTGTCCTTTGAATCCCTACAAGTCTCTGGTCATCAATCAATATACCTATAAGAATCCATCCCAGTATGAAATGGCTTGTAGACATCTTTTCCGTACGAACTGAAGTACTTGAGTTAATTTTCTATTCTTGGATTTAGGTTCTGGTCCTAACACAAACTCCAGGCCGGAAAAGGGGCCTTGGCAACCACACCCAAATGCGCGTGAAGAAAATAGGAATGAGCTTTCACCAAGGTTTGACATGGGAGATAAGACTTCTTGGCATCCTCATGACCTCAGCTCCAGGGGCTTTAGGAGGGGAGCTCCAAGAGGGCGTGGCCATGACATGGCCCTTGCTCATGGCTCTGATGATAGTCAAGGATCCGGTCATGGATCCTCTCATCCGTTCATGAACAAGCTTAGTTCGAGAGGTTTCAAGAATAATGTTGGAGGGCGTAATGAGAATAGGGACCCTCGCTGGGGTGGCCCTTCAGATGAGCCCCAACAAGGAAGAGGCCGGGATGACCCTCCTGGTAAGCAGTTCATCTGATTCTGTTTGATCAACAACTCTTTTTCATTTGCCGTCCGTTTCTCAAAAACTGGCGTGCTTAAGCTCCCTACTGTTTGCCAGAAGCATAGACCCCGAATTGAAAGTAAACTGAAATAAAAAATGTACTTGTAAGATTTCTTCTCTCGTGCTCTTTTGTAGTCAAACCCCGGCCTGGATCTTGTTTCAGAACTGTGCTGAAAGGCAGTTGCTGTCACGGTTTATCATAGTACCAAGGAGAGTTTTCACCTTTCTCCATTCTAGGGTTGTATGCCTCTGTTCAACATATGAAGAGTAAAACTCCCGTTAAAAATACTGAAGAAGTATGTTAATACTTGCGATTTCCTGTTGTAGGTCTCTTCGACCGACGGGATAACTGGGGGTCCCAACAACCTCATGATCCTCGAGGACCTCCACGCGATGAACCACGTGATCCCCGCATGTCGAGGGGACAAGTTCCCCCTCCATCCGAGACAAAGGAAAATAAACCAGCCATTCGGCCATTAATGAGCTTGAGTCCACCACCACTTCCTCTGGGGCAGGCAGGGTTTGAATTCAATCTTGATGACGATTCATGGAAAGCTGGAGCGGACAGGCGCGGAAGGAAGCGTTCAACAGATCAGGAAGGTTTCAGGGAACCCAAAACCATGCGATCTGAGGATGAGTGGAGGAGGGGACCTGGTGAGTAGTATTCTATTGTAATGTACCCGGAACAGTCGGGATTGGGTTTTGAGCAAATTGGTGTTGCCTCTGTGGGTGAGTGAGACACAAAAACTCGGGAATCAAACGAGTTGATAGGGATGAATCGTCTGCTTCAAAAATTTAAATACGGGGAGCAGTTTACCTGTCACAGTGGTCATTTCTGTTCGGGGAAAAAATAACCTTTGAATGAAAATATACCCAAATTAAAACTCGAAAGGAAAGAGGCTCAAAGCAGTTTCAATACTTTCAATACTTTTAACATACTTTACTATTTACTAGAATTGAATCTACTCAACCCTTTCACAAACAGCAAAGTTGTGGTACCACATGAAACATATTAGCAAGATGCACTCGTCGTTGTGACATAAAAAGGTTACCATGGAAACAACAGCCATCTAAAAACACTCTATATTTTCTCGTGAAATGCCAATATCTGAAAAGCGAACCCGGTGACCACCAATTTTTGTTGCTGTGAAGGGGTTAACAGACTAAGATAAAATTATCTGGAAAGGATTTATAGCCACCTTTCAATTGGAGAATTTTAAGGTGGCTCTGGATCTTTGTAAAGAGTTTTCTCTTAGCTTGCTAATCACTTATTTTTCTCTACTTAATTTCAGTACCTGGATTAAAGAGTTATATCTTAGCTCGATAATCGCTTTTTCTTTTTTCCTAAGGGTAAATAAAGGTGTCTATAAGTGTATCTGGCTTTTTTATCCACCAAAAGTAGATTCGTTCCACGACATAAGTAGTCTTGCGTGGACGGCAAGTACGTTTAAAGGTTACCATTGAATCAGTGGTGTTTGATACAAGCAACGATTCCAAAACAAGTAGTTTTACGTTTTTACAATTTTCACTTTTGTATTTCACTTGTTTGAAAGTTGTCCTTTTCAGCACCTTTCGTTCGTGAAACGAACCTTCTTTAGGTGGATGGACAATTTGGCGAACAAAACAAACGTTTTGAATGCGTGAGAACTGTGTGCATTTCCCTTTTAGGTTACAGTTTTTTTTCTCATTCTTAGTATTTTGGTGACTCGAATTATGCCTTCCCCTGCACAGAAAAAAACTGAGAAGTCCATCCACTTCACATTCCTCGTTCTCTTTTGTTGGCGTTTGAAGCATCTTCAGTTGAAACAATATTAAGATCGTTTTCTCCAACGGCAACGGGAACGTCAGTTTTATTTGTTGCTTGTCTCTTTGCACAAAATTTCTGTTAAGGTTTTTTTGCTATTTCTTCCGACGTTTTCAATAAAGATGCCTTCACCAGTTCAAGTAATCTATCTCGTCTCACTCTCAGGAATCTTACTTTCTCCGGCTCGCATTATAGCTCTCTAATTGGTTGAAGACTGTGCTAATATTCTCCTGAATTAGGATCAACTTGGTGAAATGGGACACAGAGATCTCCTTCACAGGTCACGTTGTTATAGCAGCCCGTACATAGAAGGAGTAAAAGTATAAAAATTCATCTCATTCACATAGCGTATTTCCTAAATTGAACATTATTTAAATGTTGTTGTTGAAAAATAAGTGCTACACGGCCAACGTTCGCAAAAACGTAACCCCTCCTTGTACTTGTACAAATTCATTGCCGTGACATTGACATCTTAAATTCCCACGTCTTGCTTCCGTCTGACCTTGTAGCTCAGTTGGTGGAGCAGCGGGGATCTAACCCGAAGGTCTTGGGTCCAATGGGCCCTTTGCAGGATAGTGATCACATGGTACAAATCCGCCATACTGGAACGCAAATTGCGCACTGGGACATCTAAAACAAAGGCTAGTTAATCTAAATTTTCTTTGTTTTAGATGTCCCAGTGGGCAATTTGCGTCCCAGTATGGCGGGTTTGTACCATGTGATCACTATCCTGCAAAGGGGCCATTCCCACCCTGGTCAGAGTTTTTCTCTGTCCTTGTGTGGGCCCAATTCCATTAGTAGGGCTAACGCTCACATGGTCTATATGGGTAGAAAACTAGCACTTCACATTACTACTCAAAACGTTTTACAAGAAACTTATGATACGTATACTTTGACCCTTCTGTAGATCAAGGACCGCATGATGGCTGGCGAGGACCAGAGGAGACATTTGAAGACGGACCATGGCAGGATGATGACAGAGGGGCATTTCCACCCGGTGACAGTCCTGTGAGAGGAAGGGGAAAGCCACGAGGAGGAAGGAGAGGACGCGGAGGAAGGAGATAACATCTGCTATCAAGTGCATCATCTATATCTAATCCATCAACAGCGTGTAAGCGGTCCTTTACTGATGAGGATGGAAGTGATTAGCCATAGTCAAAGTCGTCCGGTTCTTCCCGTGGTATCCACCCGCACCTCGGCAGATTTGAAGGTGCTTCTATTCTGTTGATAGGGGCAGTCACTTTTGCTGCTGAAATCATACTTTTGAGGGGAAATGATGAGGAAGGCTTGATTTGGAGCTGCTTTTTTATGGTCGGGACTGTAAGATGAAAACAGACGCTAAACGCATAGAACGCTCGTTCGCGTAGAACAACAACAACTCTGGACTCGTTTAACGTAATGCGCATAGAACCAAGACATATGCAGTTTGTATAATTTCAAGTACGAGGTGTTTCTGGTTGGATTATGTGTTGCGCCCGCTGAAAACCGTAGAAATTTGGGCAAGCGATCTTTGCCCTCAATCCGCTCGCTGTTCACGGCACAAATCTACTAGCGCGTGTATAAAGGCTTCAGTAGAGAGTTGTGCGGAAGCCAAGGACGCGTTACCGTCTGTAATTGCGTTTCTCTTAACTTCAAGGTTCTTCGGGAGGAGAGAGTTGATAATGGAGTGACATTCAAGTAAATTATGGGAGATGAATACCAGTCAGTAAGTCTTTCTGAGAAAAGCAAATTTCCTGGTGTCGCAATACTTCTTATTGGCACAAAAATTTTATTGCCAAGAACGTTTCCAAACGCTGTGTTCCTTTTGATAGGCACCAGTCATGCTCTGAGTTAAATACGGGGCGAGAGAAAAGCAAGACCTAAGCAAATACTATTAGTACCTTCCACCTTATCTCAGTATTTAAGCTCTTTGGAATGGACACTTCTGTTTCGATTACAGTGGGTTCTACTACCTTGGATGAAGACCAAGAAGACGTTAGATTTGATACCCTGCCACTCCAGATTGCACAAAACCTCTCGCAAAAGTTGAGCAGAGCTTTTCGCGAAGTATTTTTACTATTTTCGCCACGTGATCCCTATAGTTCAAAATCGTTTTATATGTTATGTAATGTAAAATACAACAAATACATTAAAGATCTTTTCGATGCGTGATGTGGCCGGTTTTGTTTTATCACTTTGCCTGTAACTTCTAGAGAGCTTTCTCGCTTCAAAAAAAACTAAAACTAATTTTCAACTAATGTGAAGCAAAACTTACACCCACTGATACTTGCATGCGCGTATTTTCGCTGAGTTTCGAGCAACAGTGAGAGTTGGTCAGAGTTGGTAAACGTTCATTTGTTTTGGGTTTTACAGCACTGAGAGAATTTTGCAAGGCCATTGTCCCTGATAACGAATACTTGGGCATAAGGAGGTTATAGAGTTATTATCGAGTTGATTTTCGCCAGGATTTCTGGACTCTGGAATTTAGGGTTTAAGAAAGTGGTGAAAGCAAGCGTTTTCCATCCATGTCCCTGGTCGTGATTGCCGTTGCAAAAGAAGCCTGACAAAAACATGAAGGCCTCAAGGGGACTCGAACCCTTGCGCTTGCCCTGCTCTGCCGTCTGAGCTGTGAAGAAATCTGGGAGCTGGTCTCCTGCAAGTTCGTATTATATCCCATAATAGCTGAATGGTTCGCGACTCCGCCCAGTACGACCATACATTTTCCCCTCTTTCTGTAATTCCTCGTTGTTAATAGACCTTTTTACCGATACGGCGGCCATTTTGATTTCTATTGTTTCGAAAGACATAATGGATGCCCAGGGGGCAAATTAATATGCATTCGCCCCCTGGGCATCCCATGATGGCTATTCGAAACAATAGCAATCAAAATGGCCGCTGAATCGGTAAAAAGGTCTATTAGCCACTATCAAAAATACCACAATATTCTTTGTTTGTCCCTCCAAAATTTTACGTAAGTATTGTTATTATTTTCTCTTGGGACCATTATAAGTCCCAAGAGAAACTGGAAACAAAACTTATGCAAAATTTCGGAGGGACAAACAAAGAGTATTATGGTATTTTTGATAGTGCCTAATTTTTTCGTTAATTTAAATTTGTATTAACTATGTTATGTATATAATAGGCCATTTCCGAGTTCATGTCTGCCTCCTTTTCAAAGTGAGTCTAAGTGCGAAGTTTTTGTAATGGTAATTAGTTCTACTTTACATATGAATGAAAACTAATTTTCATAACAAAAACTTCGCACTTAGACTCGCTTTGAAGATGAGGCAGGCTTGAACTCGGAAATGGCCTATTCTACAACTTTTCTTTCCTTTTCTTCCTTAACTACTGTAATATCTGGCTTTCTGTATTCAACCAAATATATAGATTTAGCCAAGCCTAAAAGGGAAGCTCCCGGATTATTTATTCTTACAACTAGTCGCAGCTACATGTATCGCTAAGTGCCAACGAGACAGTCAATATAATACATAGTTTGAAGATTTTTGTCAGAGTGCCATTTTTGGAACCCAATGGGGGCCTTAATCACACGGCGGCCATGTTAAATCCCGAGGGATTGAAAACTTTTTGCCCCACCGAAACTCGTTCCCAAACATTTCGGGGAACTCGGGGTTCGCGGTGCGAAATCTGTTGTCTGTGGCCAATATGGCCGCGTCGCGAATAAGGGCCATATTAGTTGTAATTTTGTATTTCAAACTACTGCAGCTCAACTTATCTGTTAACAATAACACAATAACTACAATCCGGGTCAAAACACTTCGGGACACTTGTCAAATTTTGGGCGAAAGGTAGAGAATTTACTGTACATGCCTCCATCGTTATATGAGCAACGTGTGTTCTTCTTTCGCTGCCTTTTTCGCGCCCCCCTTCCCTCCAGACAGTGTTGAAACATGCCAGCGATCGATGAACGGATCTTGATTTTGGAGACCGTGAAAAATCAACATTGTTATGGGGGGAGGGGGAAAAGCGCGAATTGTCCCAACAGTTTTGACCAGGATTGTAGTTTACCTAAATGGTAGAAATGCTGCCGAGGGGAAGGGAGATGTTCAATTATGCTTGTGGTAATTTAAGGACGGTTCGTGTGTGGAATTGAAGGGAGATTTTAATAGGTCTTGAGCAGGCATGGTACAAAACGTGGATCTCCTTCTGGATTCCACTTGAGAGTGAGAAAGAAAAAAATAGATGGGTTTCACTGTGACGTCATCAAATTTTTAAATCAAAATCGCAAGGTCTTCCGAATTCTTATCTAAAGGAGGTTGAGATGACCTACAGCGATATCTTTTTTCCAGTTCCGTGACGTCTTTCGTTTCGAAAATACAGCATTTGTCACCTTGCGTAGCACCGTGAATCTCAGCAGTTTGATCGTTTCAAGTACATTAAGTATTTTCTCTCATGAGCGAAAAGTAGGCGCTATCATCGCAAGTGAGCTCCAGATGTTTTCGTTGATTGCCGGTCGCAGACCACATGCCGTCTCCATACAAAACTCTCTGTTTCCTTCAACATTTCAAGTTCTTGGCCTTTTTCATCGAGTGATTTCGAATTCATTTTTTGTTGCGTGACAGTGGAACTATCTATAGTTTGAGGATACGAAAACCGAAATGAAAAACGGCGCACTTCTGTGTAACAAGATCATACCGCGCATCTTAATTCCTCCATTCGCGCATAACCACGATTCCTTGCTTCCTTTACCACAAACCTTTGTCTTTCGAAGAAAAATGTGTTTCTTCCGATCAGAGAGCTGCCTCTTTCGTTCGCTTCAGGCTCACTCTCTGCGAGATCAATTACGCAAAGAAAACTTTAATCTCCTGGAAAGCAAAACGCAGCCCAGTTGACAGTAATGCAATAAATATAGTTTACGTCATAGAAAATGCGGGGTACGGGGTTTTATTCACGAGTTGTTTGTGCCAAAAACCCGAACGGGCGAGGTACGAGCGAGTGAGGGTTTTTGACACAAACAACGAGTGAATACAAGCCCGTTCAAAGCACTTTCTATGTCGTGAGCTGTTTATTACACATAAGACGAGAATTTTCATTAAAATAGTTTTCTTGTTAGTGAAAATAAAGCGTATAGATTTGTACAAATGAGCCTTATGGAATAAAATTCTCATGTTAAGTCTAATAAACATTGAATAAAGCACTGTGTCGAGTATTACAAAACAAGACCAGCTCTACTGCACTACCACACATACGCAATACGTGCCTATTCTTATGTTGTTTTCTTTTTGAACTGCAGACTGTATCACCTCACATTCAATGGCTAGGTGTCGCATTGTATTATTGCCCCCGCGTAAAAAGGGTAAATGTATAAATTGGTAGATATTGTAGAGGGAATCTATCTCGATTTGCTCAAACGGGCGCGCAAGGTGGTAACGGTATTGCTTAAACGGGCGCGCAAGTGGTATTGTTATTGTTCTACGCCACCGAGGTGTTTTACGAGTCACCACAGGACGACAACCCTAAGGATGCGAGAGCGCGCGACGTCACGTTATTTTGAGACAGTTGTAACTGCCGATGCAACTGATCGAGGAGAATGTTCCATAAAAACTTCAAATCGCGACGGTTCTTTTCAAAATCCATTTTATGGACAGCCAGATGAATAAACTTCACTCACCCACTATTTCTGCGTTGTCCTGAGTGATTTGATGGGTTTTTGGGATGCTTCCATTTCCTCTTCAGATCCCACCTGTTGTCACATACAATATAAACAGACTAGTAATAGTTTTCACTAATAGTGTACCAATAGTGTAAACAAGGCCTGTAGACCAGATGGGGTTTCCCCGCGGTTGCTTAAACAAAGCGACATGGAACTGGCTCTATCTTTGACGAGGCTCTTTAATTATTCCCTTTCTCGCGGCACACTACCTATTGACTGGAAGACGGCCAACGTATTTCCAATTTTTAAGTCGGGGGAGCAAACGTCAAGTCTTTAGAACGTCTTATACACTATCACATAATGAGTTTTCTTTCTGATAATGAGTTATTATTGGAATGGATTTCAGATTTCTTGACTACAAAAAGACGAAGAGTAGAAATTGATGGCCATTCTTCCGGCTAGTCTGAGGTAACATTTGGCGTGCCTCAAGGAAGTATTTGGGCTCCTTGCTCTTTCTTGTTTATATTAATGACTTTCCTTTAGCAGTTAAGTGTAACTGTGGACTCTTTGCTGACGACAGTATTCTTCATCGGACTGCGTGAGTTAATTCAGAGTCGGATTGTGAAAATCTTCAAACTGACCTCCATAGTCCAGTCACTGGTGTAACTCCTGGCTTGTTACTCTGAAGTATGAAAAGACCAAGGTCCT